>NC_060268.1:114871416-114960309 GCF_021613505.1 Equus quagga
GAGTTGCGGGGCGGGGGGGGGGGGTGAGGCGGGGGAAGAGTTCGCGGGCCGGGCTTCCCGGAGCCGCGGGGGGCGGGGGCGGAGCTCCCCAGTCAGGGGGCTCCTGGGGCGGCCGGGGAAAAGTTCCCTGGGCCCGCGGGGGGCGGGCGGTCTCCGGGCTGGCGGTGGAACTCCCGGGTCGGGTCGGGGGAACATCCTGGGGAGCTGGGGGGCGGGGGGAGAGAAAGAGTTCGCGGGGCAGCAAGGGGGGGAGGGGGGAAGAGTTCCCGAAGCGTGGGGGGTGGTTCGGAGGGAGGAGGTCGCGGGACCTGCGAGCAGTGGGGGTGGCGGATGGGCGGGCGGGGGTCGTCCGCTCGCGGCGGCTCACCACGACGGGTCCGGAAGGCCGGCGCGCGGGGCTGCGTCCCAGAGGCAGAGGCCGCGTGACTGGGAGGGCGGCAAGCCGGACGTGGGTCACGGGGTGTAAAGGAGGAAGTGCCACCGACAGGCCCGCCAAGATGTCACCAATGGAAATGCGTCCTGCAGGTGCGGCCCGCGCGACCGGCCAAGGCAGGAAGTGGGAGGAGGAGGAAAGAAAAGCAACGAGGAAGACCGTTCTGAGTGAGTTCTCCGGAAAGATGCCAGGGTGGGGAAAAGTCCAGAGTTCCAGCGGGGTGGGGGGGGGGGGGGGGGGGGGCTTAGGTGGAAGGCGAAACCAAAAAAAAAAAAAAAAAAAAAAAAAAAAAAAAAACATCTCTGGAGGCAAGAATTTAGAACCGAAACTAACGGACAAAAGGTAGAACCTCCTTATTTTGTGTATTTGACTATAGACTCATGTAAATACTTTGCATAATTTTTAAAAGATTAATTTTAAAACATGCAATTCTTAAACTTTATACCTATCAAGCAAATTACGTTTTATGAACCTTTGAATCCTAATTCAAATGAACAGACTGGAAAACAATTAAAAGGCAATTGCAATAATGTGAGCAGTGACTGAATTATTTTATATTAAGGAATTATAAAAGTTGCAATTATGCTGCTGTGGTTTTATTTAAGAGACATTATTTAGAGATACATCTGATGTCTAGAATCTGTTTCTAAATAATATGAGTGGAGGGAGCAGGAGTACAGATGAAACAACATGGGCCATGATTTACTAATTGAAGCTGGGTGATGGGTACCTGAAGGAGTTTCATTATACTTTCGTCTCTGTTTTTGTGTATGTTTAACACTTTTAGTAATAAAATTATTTTTAAAAGAAAAAAAGTCTTAAGACTCTACTTACTAGAAATTAGAAATAACTACCAAATTATAGGATTTATAATAAAGGCAGGTACTAGGTGAGAGTATGGTGATCCAGTCTGCAAAGCCAGACTCTGGGAAACACTGCAAAGACAAATGAGCCAGTCCTTCAATAAAATAGCTCTAAGGGAAAAGACCACTTATTGAATAAAAGAAATTTAAGACATTTATCAAGGATTCACAGTGCATGAGACATATTTGTCTTGATTTAAACAAATTGGTAAATATTTACGGGACAATTTAGGAGAATTTTAACAGACTATATTTATACTTATTTTAGGTATGAGAGAATTGTAGTTATGTTTAAAAATAAAGGACTTAATTTTTAGTGATACATTTTGAAGTTCTTGTGGATGAAACTGTGATGGCTGGGATTTGCTTCAAAATTATCCATGAGGGAAGAAGGTGGGGGAGGCAGAGAACTGTCCATCATTGGTCATTACTGAAGCTGGGTGACAGAAAAAAACCATCCCACAAAATTTGAATCCTCTTCTATATTCTTGGTAGTTTATATGACTGGTGTGCATTTTCTCAATTTATTGGAATGTCTTTGTTGCAGGTAAGTAGTTTTACATATGCCTTCCTTATCTGGTTGGTGACACCGGCAGGGCGAGTGTTAATAATTGATCAGTCATGATGTGGTTCTTGCCTGGTGAAGGAACAACATGTACAGAAGACACACAGGAGCGTGTTGTCCTGAGATAGAAAGCACCTGAAAACACTTTGCAGCCAGGGCTGACATCAACAAAAGAGGGATGTAGAGGAAGATCCTCTATAAAAGGCCTGGGAAGGTATTTTGGACTTTATTGTAAGGCCAATGGGAAGTCACTTAATTGTTTCAAAATGGAATGTAGTGTAATTTGAGTTTTGCTTTTCAACAGAACAGTCAAGGTGCTATATGGAAAATGAATGGTAGGAACAGATGTATGGAGATGAGATGAGAAGGAATGACGAGTTTAGGAAGAATTGATGGTACCCTGCAACAGAAACACTGCGGGGGAAATTGAACCATGTGAAAGGATTTCAGTGATGTGCAATAAATAAAATTGATCAGACTTGAAGAGTCATTCATTAGCCAGAAATAGCGTGCACTTAGCAGAGGCAGGCACTGTTCTAGGTCCACAGAACAGTGGCACAGGAAATCAATAAAGAAATGAATACATAAATGTATAATGATAAATTTTGAAATGACCAACACTAGAAAATAGGGATTAACTTACATTGGGGTTCTCAGGAAGTGACGTTTAAACAGACCAGAAGCATGAGGCGGGGTGGGACTGTGAAACCTTTTTTCCCTGGTAAATAGCTAAAGTTTAAAACTAAGAGTTAGAAGACTACATAGCCTCTTTTTCCCTTGTACATTACCTTATTCCCCCTGGAAGCTTGTTCAAATTCTTTGTATTTTTAAAATGCAGCCCTTTACCAGGATATGTTTTGGTGTTGGTTGCTTTGTATAAATATTTTTTTTGTGATGAATCTTTTTAGTCTTTATATTCAGTTCTTATTAAATTCCCAAGAGAATTTTAGATATTGTTTCTGCTGCTTATGTCTGTTTTCCACTCAAGGTGCACAGAGAGGTCTGGGGAAGAAGCAATTCTCTGCTCATGGGACAGTATGTGAGCAGAGCCCAGACCTCTATTTGTTACGGATGTTTTCTGTTCTACTGGAAACCTCAAAAGTCTCTTCCAAACTAGCAATTTCATAAAGTACCAACCCAGTGGCTCTTAAACATTTCTGGTGTCAGGGACTCATATGAATACGATGCATGTCTGGACCAACTTCTTAAAAAAATGTACCCTCCCACACAGTTGTACCTAAATTTTGAAAAGCCTCATGCAGCTGAAGTGTGAGAACTCTGACCTAATTTGCCAACATGCCAAATTCAATACACAAAGCTACCTAAGAGCTATTAAGGAGAGAGAAGATGTAGATGGATCATTAAATATATTTTAACATTTTAAATGTCTCTTGCTATTACTACATTTTTATCCATCAAAGGGGATGTGACACAATCTATAAGCAACAGGAAAGCTGTTTTCCATTATCTTTTAACTATTACCTACGGTAAGTAAAGGGCCTAAGTCGAGAGTAATATTGTTTTCCTCAGTGTTCACTTCTCAAGAGCTGTGTTAACTAAAAAGCAAAACTACTATCCTATCTATATAATGCTCATATTGAAATTAATATAAGGAACAAATTTTTACCCAGCACAGAACAAGCAACCCTTGCTCTATATTACTGATTGCATTCTGCAGGTGACCCAAGAATCAAGATCTAAAGTTACAACATAAAAAAAAATGTATCAGATGAGGTTTTCATAAAAAGAAACCCTATCAGACTTCCATTGCTAAAAATAAAAATCTGTTTTCAATTAAGGGGAAAATCTCATTATCTGTATTAATTGGTAGTGCTCTCCCCATAGCAGGAAATAATTCTAACCTAGCTAAGAAATGAGGGGTGGGGAGGAAAGGAGAATTCTGATGAAGGAAACAATTGCTAAGAAGATAGTCTCCCAACCACCTCCCCTAGCAAGTTTCCTGCAGCCCCAGGGTGGATGAGCACTCAGATCCTGGAGCTGGGCAGAAGGCCTTAGGGAGCCAGTGGGTTACACTCATGGTCTCCAGGGGACCTTTTTGGTACAAGACCACAGACCCCACGGGAAGGGGGTCTGGAGCCACCTCCTGGTGGTCTGTGAGAGCTGATACCTTGTCAGGTCCCATTGCAGCTGCCATGAGTGGAGACTTGCTGTAGTTGCTTGTGCTCAATGTTTGCTGCTCAGGGGACAACAGCACACTGCCCTGCGTGAGTGGAGAACAGAGCCAAGAGGAAGAGAGGAACATAACAATGTACTTAAGAGGGGCTCCAGCACCCAGAGAGGATACCACACATCAGGCAAAAGCTTAGAACAGCAGGCCGTTTTCAGAGAACAAGGAGTGCTGGACAAAACTGTAAATATTATAACAGAAAAAATAGGCAGTTTCAGATACTCAACCACAGAATAAAAAACTTTCCAGTGCCAAAAATTGAGTTTTGAATTTAAAGTTAGTAATAAATTGAAAGAAAGGATAGGGGCCTGGAAAATCAAGTGGAAGAAATATCTCAAAACAGAAAAAATAGAAACACTAAGAGGAAAAAGATATGAAATTTGGAGGACACAAGATATAACACGAGACAGGAGATATAACATGTGAATAACAGGAATCCCAGAAGGAGAAAAAGACATAAATAGAGGCAAGAGAACAGATAAAGAATGGAAGGAAATTTTCCTGGCTTAAAATAAACTCCGTTGTGTAGTTCCCAACAGATACTTTAAAAAGACCCAACCCAGGCATGTATTGGTAAAAACTCTCAAAGCATAGAGGAAAAACTGCTTTGGAAAAAGAACAAGTTAGGTACAAAAGATAAAAAATATGGTAGCCACTAGCCAGAAGTGCTACTAAGCGCTTGAAATGTGGCAAGTACAAATTAATATGTGCTGTTAAGTATAAAACACATGCTGAATTAAAGATTAAAACAAGAATGTAAAATATCTCAATTTTAAAATATTCATTACATGTTGAAGTGATATTTTTGATGTATGGAGTTAATCAAAATATATTAAAATACACTAAATTAAAATATTTCCCAACTCATTCTACAAGGCCAGTATTACCTGTGTTATGGTCTGAACTGTGTCACAAAAAATCGTATGTTGAAATCCTAACCCCCAGTATCCAAGAATGTGACCAGATTTGGAGATAAAGTCTTTACAGAAGTAATTAAGTGAAAACAAGGTCATTTAATTTAGGGTGGGCTGTATTCCAATATGACTGGTGTCTTTATAAGAGGGGGAAATGTGGACACAGAGAAGCAGAGGGAAGGCGACATGACGACACAGGGAGAAGACGGCCATCTACAAACCAGGGCGAAAGGTTTGGAACATATCCTTTCCTCATGGCCCTAAGAGGGAACCAACCCTGCTGACACCTTATCTAGGACATCTGGCCTCCAGAACTGAGAAACAATAAATTTCTGTTGTTTAAGCCACCGAGTCTGCAGTACTTTGTTACAGCAGCCCTAGCAAACAAATATACTCTGATACCAAAACCAGGCAGACATCACAAGAAAAGATAACTACATACTAATATTCCTTATAAATACAGATGCAAAATTCCTCAACAAAATACTAACAAACCAAATCCAGCACACATAGAAAGGATTATACACCACGACCAAGTGAGATTTATCCCAGGAATGCTTAGGGGGTTTCAACATAAGAAAATGTTCTGGAATTAGATAGTGGTGGTTTTTGCAACATGTGAATATATTAAAAACCTCTGAATTGTACCCTTTAAAAAGGTGAACTGTACGGTATGTGAATTATATATCTCAAAAAAATGAAAAAATTATATGCCATTCATATCATAATTCTATTAGACAGTACTTTTTTTTTTTAAAGATTGGCACCTGAACTAACATCTGTTGCCCATCTTCCTTTTTCTTTTCTTCTTCTCCCCAAAGCCCCCCAGCACATAGTTGTATATTCTAGTTGTAGGTCCTTCTAGGTGTGCCATGTGGGATGCCGCCTCACAATGGCCTGATGAGCAGTGCCATGTCCACGCCTAGGATCTGAACCGGCAAAAACCTGAGCCTTGCCGGTGAAGTGGAGGGCGTGAACTTAAGCACTGGGCCAAGCCCCTGGACAGTACTATTCTAACCAAGTATTGTATAAAGCAGAACAGAGACCCCAATTAGGGGAAGATGAAGAATGAAGACATCAGTGACGGGTCTTTACAACGTAAATAGATTTATAAGGAAATAATGTGATAGGAATTTGTAATATTTGTATTTGGTGAGGATTTTTGTAAAAGAAGATGCATACTGTCAGGAAAACCTAATAGGAATTGTTTTGGGTTTTTTCCCTTAATAATTATATCACTTTTTGTATCCTAAGAGATCTTTTTCCTAGCCCAAGGCTATATGGATATCTTTTTAACTTATAAAGCTGTTGTTTTCATCTGCATCTTTACATTTTGATCTATAATCAACCTGGAATTGAATTTTAATTTTCAAGAGTTTTAGAATTAGTTTATCAAGTTTTACAGGCTAATTTCACTCATGAACTCAGATGCAAAAACCCTAAATAAACATCAGCTAACCAAATCCAGCAATATGCAAAACAAAATGCATCACGACCAACTTGGGTTTATTGCAGGCATGCAACTGTAGTCCATCATTTCAAAGTTGATTACTGCAATCTGTCACACTGACATATTAATGAAGGCAAAATATGAGTTAACTAAAAATTGTCCATGTTTTATGAGACATGCTAAGAAACATCCTAAATAATAGAATAGAAAATTGATGAATTCCTCTAAAAACTGGGAATAGGGAAAAGTCTCCTGACTGTGGCTCAAAACCCAGAATATGGGAAAATACCTAAAAACCTGATTATAAACAAAACAACAAAATAAACCTCTTATGCATGGCTGAACACTATAACCTAAGCAAAAATACAAATGATAAAATGGAAAAGATACTTGCAATTTACTTCCCAAAAATGTCAATATCCTTAATATTTAGACAGCTTCTAAAGAGACAAAAAGTCCAACGATCCAAAAAGCAAAATAGGCTAGAGGCATGGAGAGCTGACAGAAAATATCCTTAAACGTGAAAAGATGCTCAACCTCAGCCATATACAATAAATCAAAACTTGAAATAATCTTTAAAATACCTATCACATTGGCAAAAATACCTAAGTTTGATAAGATACTTCCTTGGCAAGGCTGTAGATAAGCAGGCACTCTAAATACTGTTAGTGGAAATATTGAGTGGTTCAATCCCTTTGGTCAAAAAGGGGAAAAGACAACTGCAAAAGATAGTCATTTCAGCACTATTTCTAATAGGAAAAGACTAGAAACAACCCAACTGCCCATCACTAGAGGTCCAACTGAATAAACTTTGGTGGATCCACTGAAAGTATTACACCTTAAACCAAAGAAGCCATCAAAGACCACTGAGTTTGTATCAAAAAAGTCAGGAACTAATTTGAAGGCCAAAAATTGGAGAATTTGAGCATCAAAGAGAATAAAAGCTACAGTGGACTAAAACACATCCTATATATTTAAAATCCAGGCCTTCAGAATGACACTGGAAAAACTACTGTCTGGCACATGGTTAGGATTCAATTCATTACGCTGGATATTGATAAACATAACGAAGGAGTCAAAAACTTAACCTGCCTTTAAAGAAAACTTCCTCTCTGTAGAGTATTTTTGCTAATAAATGAGAAAGAATATTTAATTAAAATTATCACTAATTTGAAAACCATTAACAAAACAATGGATTGAGGGAAGGATCATCAATGGCTGCTAACATTACAAAGGTGGAACACTAACCAAAATATGCCTCTGGCAGGAATAGAGGGCATCTTGAATGAAGCATTCTTTCAAAAAAAAAAAAAAAAACCTCAACAGAATAAGAACAGCCTTTAGAGGTAACTACCATTTTACAGGAAACGCAGGGGACAGAGAATCAAACACCACCACAGGAATGCCATGAGAAAAACCCAGAGCGTGTGGGGAAGAAATTCTGCATGACACACACCTAATTTGTTCAACAAAGAAAAATCTTTTAAGAATGGGGAACCTCTAGATTGTCACTAATAAAGTAGCCAATTGCCACACTTGAAACGTGGCCGGTAAATATAAAGTACACACTGGATTTTTGAAAGCTTAGTTTGAATAAAAAACATGAAAAATATAATTTAATGTTATATATTTTGGATATATATTAAGTTAAACTAATTATTAAAGTGAACTACATGTGTTTCTTTTTACTATTAGAAAATGTAAAATTACCTATGTGGCTTGCATTATATTTCTCTTGGACAACGCTGCTCTGGATTAAAACAATTTAAAAGATATATATCTACCAAATATAAAATGTGATGTTGTTTGGATCCCAATTCAAAACAACCACCTGTATAAAAATATTTATTACACAGTCGGGCACATTTGATCACTGGGGATTTTGATATCAAGGAATTATTATTTCTTTAGGTGTGATAATGGTATTGTGGTTATATTTTACAAGTCCTTAGACCTACAAGCTGAAATATTTACCGATAAAAATCTTATGTCTAGGATTTGCTGTAAAATAAGCCAAGCTGGTCTTAGCTAAGCCTGGTTATCCCTCTGCCCAGCTTTTTGTCTTCCACAAGAACCCTGGTTCAAAGCAACTAGGTGGGGAGGAGGGCACCCTGGCAAAGGGGTATCCCTGTCAGAGCTGAGTCCTAGTCCCAGCTGTCCCTGGGCAAGGGACTTCTTTTCTCACGGCCTCCATTTTCTCATTTGTACAATGGGAATAATAGCAATACCCCCTTGTAGACTGCTCATGAGCATGTGATTAGAAAACGTGGTAAACCCTAGCTATGCGCCTGGACCCACTAAGGATCAATTAACGTGGTTCTACAAAGAGTCCAAAAGCCAGAGGTCAGATCGGGGAGGGGAGGTTGGCGGGAAGTCACCTCCGTTGAAGGCAGCCCGCTTCCATTTCTGTAGCCACTCCAGGCACCTACTCTGATGGGCACCGTATGTCTCCACACTCATCTCCACAGTTTTGCCTATCTCCGAGGACTGACGCTCCTATTTAATCAATCTTTTCCCTTAAATCAATTCACATTTTTCCTTGAATATTTTGTTTACAAAGGGAGCTTTGAAACAATACTCAAGCGAAACCCAGTCACTTGTCACCTAAAAAAAAGTAAAAACTACAAGAACATTACTAAAGTAGAAAAAACTAAAAAAGGAGATCATAACATAGAAATAATAAACCTAATCAATTTACACAAGTGCATACAGGAACATGAGATTCCCCAAGGCAAAGTATGGAATTGCTTCTCTCCCAAAACTCATTAAGTGTAGGAATTAATACCTTTATTTTTTTTTTTTTTTTGAGGGAGACTGGCCCTGAGCTAACACCCGTGCCCATCTTCCTCTACTCTATACGTGGGACGCCTGCAACAGCATGCCTTGCCAAGGAGTGCGTAGCTCCGCACCTGGGATCGGAACTGGCAAACCCCGCGCCGTGAAAGCGGAAAGTGCGAACTTAACCGGGGCACCACCGCGCAGGCCCCTTAATCGCTTATTGTAAAATGAAAAAATTTTACGTAGAAATTAGTACATACTGAAAACATCACTTTTCACTGATAGGTTAGATTCTAATATATTTTCTGTCTACCCTGAGAACCCGAGGTATTTTCATCCTTACTAGAAACTCAGAAGTAAATAGTTAACTTTTAAGACCGTGACTAAAAGTAACAGAATTATATTAAAATCGGTACTTTCGACGATATTTGAAATAGAAGACTATTTGCAGCCTTCAAAACCCTCCTGCTCCACCAGGCTGCGGACAACTGAGCGAACCCCGGGCGCCCTCCCCCGCGGCCCTTCCGGGAAGCTGCCGCGGTCGCACGGTGGCCCCTCGGCGCGCAGCTGCCACGGGCTCCTCTCCGGCCGCGCCCCCGGCCCGCAGGACAGGCCGAGCCCCCGGCGCCCGCAGACAATTGTGAACCAGAGCAGGCGGCCTGACCGTTCGTCCTAGGGCCTCCAGAGGAAGAGAACTGAGGCCACGGGCGTCCCGCGGGCGGCGGGCTGGGACCGACGGGATGCCGGTCGGGGGGCTGCAGGTGGCGGGGGAGGGAGGGGACTTTCCCGGGCCTGGAGGGTGTCTGCGGGAACCTGTGGGGTCCTCTGAGGCCCTTAACGGGAGGGGCTCACGGCCGGTCGGGTCACGCAGGCCGCCCGGCGCCACCTCAGGGAAGCGCGCGGGCGCACGGGAGGCAGAGAGCGCCGCGCGAGAGCCGGCAGCGTCCGGAAGTTTCTTAGGCGCAGTCAAGAATCAGCAAGACACTCAAAGATACAAAGAAGGAAAGCACGAGGGAAAACCAAACGGCCGATTAAGCTCGCTCAGCACAAGTGGAGGCACCAAGCAAAGACAACGAGAACCAGAGTTTCACCCAAAATGAGAACACGGTACCTCGATGGCAGGAGACGAAGGCGGACAGGCGCGCAGGGCACACACGCGGCTCGGAGAGGAAGAAAAGGCCACGAGCACGGAGTGGAGGCGCGGCGAGCGGGAACGTGGGAGGGGGGAGGAGCCAGGCCCAGCCAGTCTCGGGCGACTCCCAGGCGCGCCCGGCCACGTGAGGGAACTGCTCTCGTTTCTAAATCAACTCCCCCTCCGACGGCCGCCGAGGGCCCTCACCCTGCTCCTGGCAGAGGCTCTCGGGCCCTGCTCTCCCTGGAGTCCGCCCGAGGCCCTCCTGCCCTTCCTCCCCAGACCCCAAAGTCAGCCCCCCGTCGAATGCCCGAGTGTAAAGCCTTTGACCTCAGACCCCGCCTCCCCAGATCCCAAATCTCAGCACCGCCGTCTCCACCTCCAGTGAGCAGAGGCCACGGTCAGTCCCTCGGTGGTTTGCGGCCCCTGACCTCAGACCCCGCCTCCCTGGACCCCAAATCTGAGCCCCACTGTCGCCACCCCTACGGGACCTAGTCGCCGGTCGGTTCCGGGTGTGCGGCCCTCGGCTTCGGACTCGCCGTCCGTCCCGCCCCTCACCTCGGGCTCCGAGTCTCTGCGCTCCCGCTCTTCCTCACACCCGGCGCCTCGGTCGTCCCCCTGAGCACCTAGAGGAGGGTGGAACGCGGGGGACTTGGCAGTTGTAGCTGAGGCAGTTGAGGCTTGTTTACCATCACCATGGAAACCCCTGGCGGCGCGCCCTGGGCGGGGCTTCCGAGGGGCGGAGTCAGGCGCGCGGCAGGCCGGAGTCCACAACTCCTGCTCGTCGTGTGCACGCGGCGCTTCCGGAAGCCCTTGCGTGCCCGGGCCCTGCTCGGCCCTCCGCCCCAGCACTCGGGAGCAGCAGCCCCAGGTCCCCGCGCCCCCGCCCTGCTTCCGCCTGCCTACGTGAGCGCAGGCCGGTTTCCCTACCAAACCCCACCTTCTTCTTCTGGAAGACGAGGGACAGTCCTACTTCCACAACGGAGCCGGAAGGACGCAAAGACCACGGCAGGGCGGGGCCTCCGCGGCGGCAGTCGGGGGGCGGAGCCTCGAAGGCGCCATTGTGACGCACCGGGAGCGGAGCCTGGGATTGGCTGGCTGGGTGCGGGGCGGGGCCACGAGGGCGCTATTGTGACGCGCCGGGAGCGGAGCAGGGGGTTGGCCGGCGGGCGCAGGGGCGGCCGGGTATGCGGAGTTGGGTGGTGCCGGGAGGGGCGCGGCGGGACAGGGGCGATCCCTCCTTAGGGAAGGGGAGGGTGTGTTGAGTCCCCCTCAGCTTATGAAAGTACTGACTGGGAGAGGCCGTCAAACAGCGAGCCCAAAGGACGCCTGGGTTGAAGACCAGCGTTTGAGAAGAAAATGAGTCGTTTCCTGCCGAGGAAGAAAGAGGGAACCGAGAAACGAGAGACTAAAAAGGCAGCTCCGAGGGCAGGGTTTAGAGTTTAGCTGGTTGACTGAGGTTGCTTACGTGATAATCACTTGGGCTGGGAAGCCCCAAGTCTCTTAAGGTGAAAGCCCAGGAGAACGCAGGGTTGTCAGTCACAGCGCACCTGAGCAGACAGGCTGGATGGAAATGGCCTGAGGCAGTGGAGCAGATTTTTCTTGACGTGTCCTAGGGCTAATAATTATTAACATTAACAATTATTAACACAAGAGTGTTTGGAGACACTCTTTACAAAGATGGGACTCATCACAGATTAAGGAGATTACTTAAAAATTACCGGTTAAATGAAAGGAGTCCTTGACATAGTGTCAGATGAGTGGACGATAGAGAGAGGAGCATAGTTTGTCAAAAGAAGCTGATACCAGGAAAGAAAAAATTGAAAGAGTGAAAGCAGAAGCTGTCAAAGGAGGTGGAAATGTACAAGAAAATTAATCAGAGGCAAAATTACAGAAAACGGATCTGACAAAAATCAGATAGGTATTCTTAAGGAACCCCACAATGACTTTATCAAAAGCTCATGCTGTAGAAAAATCTGTTTCCAGAGAGTAAATGCAAGTGCCAATCTGAGGCAAATATTAAAATTATACCATAAAATAATAATGCTTCGTAATTTGGGACTGTAAAGCCAGGTCCAAGGAGATATGTTCATGCAATCCATTAAGAGGACTCTGAGGCAAGCCAGCTTTTTTATCCCCTCATCGAGTTTGACAGTTAATCATTCATCAGTGATGCAGTAACCTTTGAGGTCTTTGAATGAAACACTAGGGCCTTGGCCTGATTATGAGCCTCCCCTTGTCTGAGGGAGTCATCCCACGTGTCCACTATTTTATCTTTTTTAGAGGTGAGTGCCAGCACAGTCATATGTAGACTCCCTTCCATAGTGAGGCCTGGAATCAGACTGGTGCCACAGATCCCAGGTCTTTTCCATAAGTGTCTGGCTCATCTCACCAACCAGAGAATGCTTGCCCACACCTGGTTTACTTGAACCATCTCCTCAGCTGTGGGGCCTTGGGGGCCTCCACCCTTTCTTTTCACCTCTGTACACAGAAGTCTCAGCTAAGCTCTGAAATCTGAAAAGAGACATGTTTTTTGATTCTTGAGAGTACCTGCACAGAGATGAGCCTTTAAAGTCTGTGGTCTAAAAACAATGGAATTTACCACAAATGAAGATCACCGCAAGATGTATCCTTTACAGATTGACCTGTTTATTTCCTGTTGTTTATGTAAATAGATTATCAAATTTAATACCTTTAAATAAGTATTTTAAGTTTTAAAAATAAACTTCTCTCTGGAAACTACTTATCCATAACAAATGGTACAGAGGTTTGTATTGTCTAAAGTCTGTTAAAATTTCCCAGTTGATACCCCTTGAAAGAACACTTAACCCGTTAAGCTTTGACCCACTTCCCCAATGCAGTGGGTAGGCAGGATCACCAGAGAAGGCTCTTACTCAAAATCACAGTATCTGTCAACTAGCAATGACTATAATCATACCTAACATGTATTGCACTATTCTAGATACTTAATCTCATTTAAACATCATAGCAACCCGACAGTAGACATTATTATCACCACGACTGAGTGGAAAGATACTGAGGTACAAAGTTGTTAAGGGAACTTTCCTAAGCTTACTCGGCTTGTAGATGGCAGGTCTGGGCTTTGGGCTGAGGTTCTCTCGTTTCAGGATCTGCCCTCTTAACTGCTCCGCTGTCAAGACAGGGCTTTCAGGCTGACTTACAAGCCCCTCCTCTGTCTCCCTTTCCCATTTGAAAGAAGGAAAGGCTGAAGTGAGAAAGCAAATTCAACTGTGCAGCCACAATATAGGTACTGTCCAAATGTAAATTTTCTCCTTAAGGCCAGGTACTCTAGTAGGCAGAGATGAGGGATAAGATAACCCAGGTGGAGGGCCGGCCCTGTGGCCGAGTGGTAAAAAAAAAAAAAGATTAGCAACGGTTGTTAGCTCAGGTGCCAATCTTTGGAAAAAAAAAAAAAAAAAAAGATAACCCAGGTCGGGCACAGGCAAGTTCAGCAGTCACAGACTTGTCTGGTTAATTTTCTTGACTAATATAGAAAAATGCACCTTTGAAGCAGCACAATGCTTATTCAAGAAGAAAGTTACCACTACAGAAGGCTTGATCCCTGGGTTATTTGCAGTTCTTTTAAGGTACTTTAGAGTTCTTTCAAACATCACTGTGTGTTAAATAGTGAAAGAGAGGTTATGGCACCCCCTGAGCTTGACAGTTACTTGCTTGAATTGGTTTCTTTGCCTGGCAAAAGACTGCAGGGGCATTGGGTGGTTCTGAACAGAGTTGTGTGGCTGCCTTTATTTTGACCATTTCCTCAGCAGGCTAGCCCAGCAACAAACCCTGGTTTGGACATTAGTGATTGAAGGTCTAGCTCTATCTCCATTCTGAATTGTCAGCTTTTAGCCTGATCATGAGTCTTCCCACCCAAAAGTCTACAGTTAGACGCCTTCACTTCTATGGGGCCTTAGGAGAGTGAGAAAACTTCATTTGGATCAAAATGTGCTGTTATATATCAGTTATATCTCAATAAAACTGGAAAGGAAATGAAAAGATGTGCTGGGTGCAGGGCAGCTTTCAGCTTCTTTCTGCCTTTCTCTGGTAGTAACTTCAATTTTAAAAAACTATAGACTATTTAAAACGAACACAAAATTACAGATATTGTACAAACGTAAGAGATATTGACATTTTGACATATTGACTATTTCATTGTTTTTGGACCAAAAAAAACCCCAGATTGAACCAATGCTCTGAGGTGCTTTTCAACTCTTCAAAAAGCAATTACTATAATACAATTTTTCAATGATGAAATATTTCAAAATTTTAAAAAAATTTTGAAGATAATGTAGAGTCAGTGAGAAGCATTGACATTTTGGGATCAGAGAAGTAACAGAATGTGTGGTCCATTTACATAAATTTTTAAAAAATATTCTGCTTCCTTTAATATAATTTGTGTGGGTGGATGTGTGCTATCTTGATCCAGTTTTGAAGCCCTGTCTAGATGCTGGTCAGTTCCTCTCCTTGAACAGTTGATTAAGTCTGTACTACCAAACACCTCCCTTATTGGGCTTTCACAATCTGGGCCACTATACACCCCCCAATTGCCCCAGGGCCAGATATCAGATAACCAGCGACAGCCCCTTGATCTAGAGCCGAATGAAATTATTCAAATTAGCCAATCCTAAACCTGTTTGTCCTGACACTTTCCTCCCAGCGAAAACCACAGTAAAGGTGCTTGCCCACAGTTCCCCCTCACTCTGCCTCGTGACCAACCTGGTGCTTCACTTGAGTGGCCCTGGGTGGCATGTTGAGTCCTCCTCTCAGAGCTGTGTAAGTATAAAAAAAACATAAAACTATTTCCAGTTTCTCTCTCTTGATCTGCATCTGACCTCACCATACCTCACCCAAGGTAATATGGTTCCTTCCATCTGCAGCTTCTATTTCAAAACCACCATGGTTGGATGGGTGGGAGGGAGCCCGACACTGAAGTCCTTGCATCAGCCTCACATTTCCCTCAATTACCAGCCCCTTTGGGGGAGCAACTTATCCTGCTTCTGGTTCTTTAAGGCGGTGTTTGTCCTCCCAAAGGGCAAATGAGCAAGGATGCCAGGGGTGGCCAATGATTCATCAGCCTCACTCCATGTGGGAAAGAGGTAATAGGACAGAAGTGTGGGTCCAGGCCATGCAGGTGCAGTCCTCCCTGACTATATGCCAAGCATTTTCATTACCTATCCTTTTGTCAGAAGTTCTCTTTTTTGTTACTTGGGATTTATTAAGCAGCAATGTGTCCCACTAACCTTTGCATTTTGACCACATTATTCCTGAAAAAATAAACCCCAATAATAAGAATAAGCCCCAAGTATTATCCTGGGAAAATGAAACAAATTTGAGATCTTTATCTTCTTAATAGGAGTTCTGAATAATGTTGACTTTGAAAGTTTCTGAGCTACAACAGAAAAAAAGGGCAGGGTTCATAAGTTAAGGAAGATCAGTTGAGTCAAGTGGTTTGGTGTGTGTGGAGCAATGAGAGAGACAGAAAAAAAGGAGAAAAAAGAAAGAAGAAACTCCTCATGATATATTCAAAATACTGAAAGACAAAAACTTTCAGCCAAGAATACACTCTCCAGCAAAACTATCCTTCAGATACAATGGAGAAATAAAAGCTTTCCCAGATAAATAAAAATGGAGGGAGTTCACCGCTGCTAGGCCTGCCTTATAAGAAATGTTGAAAGAAGCCCTCTCATTTGAGACTAAAAAGCAAAGGTTTACAAAACCTTGAGCAAGAAGATGAATACACAGATCGAATCTGAAAATTGCAGCTCTATATCAGAATAGGTTAGTAAACAATTATAAAAGACAAAAGAAAGCGTCAAAAACAACTATAAACACTTCAACTTAGTCACAAACTCACAACACAGAAAAGAACAATTTGTGACAATAACTCAGAAGGGGAAGAGTAAAGGATGGAACCTGCTTAGGCTAATGGAGATAAGAGGCTATCAGCAAATGGACTATCTCATCTATGAGATCTTTTATGCAAACCTCATGGTAACCACTAAACAAAAAATCAGAGCAGAGCTACAAATCATAAATAAAGAGAAAACTGAGAAAACCATTACAAAAAAACACCAAACTGAAACAGCAGTCAGAAATACAAGGGAAAAGAAACAATGGAAATATAGAACAACCAGAAAACAAGAGATAAAATGGCAGTATTAAGCCCTCATATGTCAATAATCACTTTAAATGTAAATGGATTGAATTCTCCAATCAAAAGACACAGAGTGGCTGGATGGATTGAAAAACAGGATCCAACAACATGCTGCCTCCACTAGATACATCTCAGCTCTAAAGACAAACAGGTTCAGAGTGAGGGGATGCAAGATGATACTCCAGGCAAATGGCAAGCAAAAGAAAGCAGGTGTTGCCATACTTATATCCGACAAAGCAGACTTCAAGATAAAAAAGACAATGAGAGATAGATGGGCAGTATATAGTGATAAAAGGGACATATCACCAAGAAGACATAACACTTATGAATATATATGCACCTAACACAGGAGCACCAAAGTATATAAAGCAACTGTTAACAGACCTAAAGGGAGAAATTGACAGCAACACAATAATAGTAGAGGACCTCAACATTACTTCAATGGATAGCTATCCAGACAGAAAGTTAATAAGGAAACAATGGCATCAAATGAAATACTTGACCAGATGGACTTAATAGATATATATAGAACATTCCATCCAAAAACAGCAGAATACACATTCGTCTCAAGTGCACATGGGATATTCTCAAAGATAGGCCATAAGCTGGGAAACAAAGCAAGCCTCAATAAGTTTAAGAAGATTGAAATCATATCAAGCATCTTTTCTGACCACAATGTTATGAAACTAGAAGTCAGCTATAATAAAAAGGCTGGGAAAGTCACAAATATGTGGCAACTAAACAACATGCTACTGAACATCAATTGGATCTATGAAGAAATCAAAGGAGAAATCAAAAAATACCTGGAGACAAATGAAAATGAAAACACTACATAT
This sequence comes from Equus quagga, assembly GCF_021613505.1. Lineage (NCBI taxonomy): Eukaryota > Metazoa > Chordata > Mammalia > Perissodactyla > Equidae > Equus > Equus quagga. Next base: position 114,888,754 of record NC_060268.1, read on the forward strand.
CAACTCTTATAGGATATAGCAAAAGTGGTGCTAAGAAAGAAATTTATAGCAATACAGAGCTACCTCAACAGAGAAGAAAAATCTCAAAGAAGTAATCTTAATCTACACCTAACAGAACTAGAAAAAGAAAAACAAACACAGCCCAAAGTCAGCAGAAGGAGGGAAATAATAAAAATTAGAGCAGAAATAAATGAAGTAGAGACCGAAAAAACAGTAGAAAAGATCACTGAAGCTAAGAGAAGGTTCTTTGACAAGATAAACAAAACTGACAAACCCTTAGCCAGACTCACAAAGGAAAGAAGGCAGAAGGCTCAAATAAATAAAATTAGAAATGAAAGAGGAGAAATTACAATGGATACCACAGAAATGCAGAGGATTATAAGAGAATACCATGAAAAACCATATGCCCACAAATTGGATAACCTGGAAGAAATGGATAAATTCTTAGACTCATATAACCTCCCAAAATGGTATCAAGAAGAAATATACTTCCATATATACACTCTTAAAACAGTGGCATAGAAAACAAATTACAAATGTTAAAAAGATAATCTGTTACTTGTTACTGGAATGTGTTTATTTTTGCACTTGTGAATAGACTGGCTAATGTTCTAGACATTATTGCAAATCAAGTAATGAAGCTCCTGTGATTTGACTCAGAAAAACACAGAACATTGTGCAGAACTCCATCCTTTTCCTCACCTGAAAACCTAGCTCCAGGGGCTGGCCCCATGAGTTGTTAAGTTAGTGCCCTCTGCTTCTGCAGCCCAGGGTTTGGGTGGTTTGGATCCTGGGTGTGGACATGGCACAGCTCATCAAGCCATGCTGAGGTGGCATCCCACATAGCACAACCCGAAAGACCTACAACTAGAATATGCAACTATGTACTGGGGGGCTTTGGAGAGAAGAAGGGAAAAAAAAGAAGATTGGCAACAGACGTTAGTTCAAGTGCTAATCTTTAAAAGGAAAAAAAATAAAATAAAATAAACAAATCCAGCTCCACTTCCTTCCTCCCTGGAAACAAGGCAACAGTCCTCTTAGGTGGTTACACTGTACCTTGGTTTAGGCATTCTAAGTTCCTTACTCATTTTCTCAAAACTAGACACCTTTAAGTAATCTGAAGAGGTTTCAGACTGCAAGAAGCTGAATAGATATGCTTCCATAAACTATTTTATCTGTCTCCGTTTAATTACATCAGTGAGAATCTAAAAGCAGTTCTGGAATTGTCTATGGAAAATTTAGATTCTATTTCTGCTACTGCTCCTACTTGCACAGCTGACAGGTGTCTGCCCAACGCTGTGTGGAACAAGATCTTTATGTGATCACTACTTCTGAGAGTAACCCTGAGAGATGAGTAGTTTTATCTCAGTTTTACAGGTGAGGGACTTGTCCAAGATCATCCAGACAGGAAGTGGCAGATCTGGATTTAAACCAGTCTGTTGAACCCTCGAGTCTATGTTCCTTTTAAACTCTCTACTAGATTGGACTTGGACACAGCCAGGCCTCCACTTGTAGGGTTCCTATATGCGCAAATTTCACTTACCATGGTTTAATTAAATAACACTAGTTCCCCAACAGCACAGTTCAAATTTCCATTACTGCAGTATATTAACAAATTGCATAAAGTATAATCTTGGCTGCTAGCTCTTCAGGCCACAAATCAATACAAAAATAATAATGTGCATCCTGATCACTGACCAGTCACATAATTTCTCTGAAAGTCTGTGAGTGATCCCCGTGAATCTGTTATTTAGTTCACACATGGACAGAAAAACATGCAGTTGTGTTGCTTCTTGTTTCTTTTGTAAAACCTGACATTTTACAAAAATGAATAATAGAAAGAGGGAATTGACCAAGAAAGATGAAAGTGCAGCAAACAAATGAAAAGTGATAATGCTGGGAGTGGAATTGGAATATAATGTAAATTGAATTGTAGAAGAAATAGCTGACCCGGGGAATGTTGACACTGCTGCTGTTGGAGAGGCTGTAGATCTGCAGCCAGAGGAAGCTGTTGAAGGGGAAATTACCAACATAAAGAGGAAAGTGTGACAAAAAGGATGAAGGTGTCCTAGAGGAAGTGATGCTGGCAAAAGGCTTCACATTAAAGGATTCTTGGAGACATTTCATGACATTAAAAGTGCAAAGGATAAAATATTGGAAGCTGACCCAAATTTATAACGGAGTATGACGATTGGCCAAGACACTGAAAAGATGCTTGCTTTACCATGAGCTATACAATGAAAAGAAGTGGCAAGTATTATTCAAACTCCTCTTGATAAGCTTTTACAAATAAAACACTTTAATTCTCAAAGTTTCTCATAAGTTACAGAATATAAAGTAAATATTAGTTTTAGTATTGTTTTAATTTCTCAAAACACTTATAACTGTCAGAGTTTTTAATGTTTCAGCAAAAAATTTGTAAGGTCACAGAAAAATAATTTTTCCCCATTAAGCATTAAGATCTCTTTGCATGGTTTCAGCTTACATGGTCACTTTGACAGTCCCAGACTACTGTGCAAAGTGAGGAACACACAAACAGCAAAGAATCAGCCTGGCTTAAGAGGAAGATCATTAGAATGGGATCCAAGCACTGTGGCTTTCCGTGCGACCATTTACTGTTTGCGTAACTGGAAAAGTTACTTAACTTCCCTGGGCTGAGTCTCCTCAACATGAAATAAGAGATCTGAACCATCACTCTTTCTCTTCTGTCCTGACCAATCTGACTTCTGCTAATTGACAACCTGCAACGTACTACTGGTAAAGGTCTTCCTTTTGTTCTCTAAGTGAGAGGGCCACTGGACTTAATCTACAATGCAGTCATGCATATTTAATCTATAAATAAATCTACTGAAATCTGTAAATGCAATGAAAAGCAATTTGGCATTTCCTGAAAATGTGAACTATAAACTCTTCATTTCCTATCAGGATGTTGACTGACTTAGAGTCACAAAGTTGGTTTTTGTTCATCCTGACCACACCTGACAGGCCCCATTTTTGTGGCTGAGCTCCTGTGAGCATGGCTTTTCCTGGTGCTGAATGCATTCAGGCAATTGTGCCCCTTAAATGTGCCTTTATGTTTACAAAATCTGAGAGGATGTTGAAAGTCTCACTTTTGCTCTATTTTTTAACACAAAATATTTTTATATGAGAGTTCTTCCTAAGTATTAATAAATGCAATTATCTATTCTTTTTGTGTGGGTGTGAGGAAGCTTGGCCCTGAGCTAACATCTGTTGGCAATCTTCCTCTCTTTGCTTGAGGAAGATTGTCACTGAGCTAACATCTGTGCCAATCTTCTTCTATTTTATGTGGGATGCCGCCACAGCGTAGCTTGACAAGTGATGCTTGGTCTGTGCCCAGGACCCAGGCCTGCGAACCCTGGGCCACTGAAGCAGAGCACATGAACTTAACTACTAAGCCACTGGCTGGCCCCTATCTATTCATTTTAAAGCAGTTTAACTCAACACTACTTGAGTCCTTCCTTCAGGCAGGGTACCGTGCCAGCTGCTCTGGCTACAGCAGCAGCTAAGCTGAACTTGGTCCCTGCCCTTGATTACTGTTGAGCAACAAAGACATTTAACCCTTGTTAATTAAAACTGGATAATTTCATTTAAAACACAGGAATATCTACAAAAAAGCATTTCCAGAAATCAGCAAATACTTAGTGAGAACTTACTTGAGCCCTGTGCTTAACGGTATGGAAGATAAAGAGAAGCAAATTGTTCTGTCCTTGCGTTTAGAGAGCTTACCACCCAGCTGAGGAATTTTTATTCTTTTCTGAAAAGGCATAATGTATGACAAGTCTGATAAGATGTACATTATGCCTTTTCAGAAAAGAATAAAAATTCTCAAGAGCCACATGTAACTAAAAAGACTTTGATAAGAGAAAATTTGATTAAATCACATAGTAATAAAATACAAACATTACTATAAAACAACACAACTCAATCCTTGTCTAAAATACATATTAAGCACTTGTTAGGAACCTAAACTGTACTAAAAACTGTAAATAAGAGCCAACCACACTTAAGCCCTAGAGGGAAAGTCAAGAGCAAACCTTGATGATGCCTCCCATTGCTCCTTCTCTCCTCTGGCCCTGGGGTTTCAAATCTCTGTGCCATTCACAAGTGAGACAACTTTATATAGTTACTTTCAAAGCTTAGAGGTTGCATCACATTGATTTCAGTGTGAAAGAATCCATTTTGGGATAAATTCTATGGGGTGAAAATTGGAGTTAGAGGAAGTTTCCTGTGCCTCCCGTCTGAGAAATATTACACCCACGGGGTTAAGTGGATGGCTAACATATTAGAATCCTGCACTTCTTTCTGCACAAAAGGGAAACCCCCTAAAAGAAACTGAAGCTTATTCTGAAGTAATTAATGTGAGTATTTACTACACCTAGGATTTAGGTAAGAGGTTCTGACCCTCCAGGTGGAGTAAAGAAAGGTAGGGGCTCCAAGCAGAGACAGAGCCGGGGCTGCCCATTCAGAGAGGCAGTTGAAGATAGTAGGATTTCAGTTCCTTCTTTCTCTTAGTCTAAAGCTGCACTGTGTGATAAGGGGGACATTTGGCCACACAGGGCTGCTGAGCACTGGAATAGTGCCACTGAGGACCTGACTTTTTATTTTAATTGTGGTAAAATACACCATGTAAAATTTACCATCTTAACAATTTCTATTTTTTTGTTTTTGCTTTTGAGGAAGATTAGCCCTTGGCTAACATCTGCTGCCAATCCTCCTCTTATTGCTGAGGAAGATTGGCCCTGAGCTAACATCCGTGCTCATCTTCCTCTAGTTTATATGTGGGACGCCTACCACAGCATGGCTTGCCAAGCAGTGGGATCCGAACCGGTGAACCCCGGGCCACCGAAGTGTAATGTGCAAATTTAACCACTGTGCCACCGGGCCAGCCCCATCTTAACCATTTCTAAGTTTGGTAGTGTTAAGTACATTGGGTGCTGTGTAACTAATCTCCATACTCTTTTCATCTTGAAAACCTGGAACTCTACCTATTAGAAAACAACTCCCCATCTCCTGCCTCCCCCTAGTCCCTGGCAACTTCACCATCTTGCTTTCTGGCTCTATGAATGTGACTACTTTTGATACCTCAGGTAAGTGGAATTATGCAGTACTTGTCTTTTTGTGACTGGCTTGTTTCACATAACATAATATCCTCAAGGTGCATCCATGTTGCAGCATGTCTCAGAATTTCCTTCCTTTTTAAGACAGAATAATATTCCACTGTATGTATATACCACATTTTATTTATTTATTCAACTGTCAATGAACACTTGGGTTGCTTCCACCTTTTGATTATTGTAAATAATGCTGCTATGAGCAACTGGTGTACAAATATCTCTTTGAGACCTTGCTTTCAATTCTTTTGGCTATATATCCAAAAATGGAATTGCTAGATCATATGGTAGTTCTTTTTAATTTTTGGAGGAGCTGCCATAGTGTTTTGTTTTCCACAGCAGCTGCACCATTTCACATTTCTATCAGCAACACACAAGAGTTCCAATTTCTCCACATCCTCACCTTAAATTTAAAAACTGATACTCAATTCAGTTATTAGAAAACTTTTAAGTATGTTTGGAACAATATGGATATGTGAATCTACTTTTTCAACTGTAAATTTTATGAAGTCTAAATATACATCTAAGTATTTCCCATAAAATTTAGCACCTGTATTGAGAAGTGCTGTAAGTGGAAAATATCGTTTCAAAGTTTTAATACAGAAAAGGAATATGAAATATCTCATTGATAATTTTATATATTGATTACATATGACATGATATTTTGGATATGTTGACTCAAATAAAAACATTAAAATTTTATCTCTTTTTACTTTTGTAAACGTGGCTACTAGAAAAATTTAAAATCACCTACGCGGCTCACGTTATATTTGTATTGGACCACACTGCTATAGAGGCAGCCTCCACTCCCACCACATAATGAACTTCTATCCACTGTTACTGCCAAAAGCTGGCCTGTTTTATCTAGTCCCCTGGTGACTATCTAGTGTCCAGGCTTGGGTATCCTATTTTGTTTTGTTGGTGTATCAGAGCCTGATGCCTTCCATTACAGTGTCAATTAACTCCTGAGTCTGGGGTGAATGCTGGGGGCTGTGAGATAAGGCCACACCAAGGAAAGCTCAGGAGATGTGTTAATGTGTTTGGAGTCGAAAGAGGCACTTGCTTCCTTCTCCTTTGATTTGACAATGCTGCCTTGACACAACTTCTCCTCCTGTACCTTTGTGGTTTTTACCCAATTACAGCTTATTTCCACTCTGAAAGCCATCAGGACTTACTTTCATCTACATGACAAGATAGTGGGGCAAGACCTAGACCAGGTGTGATCACTTTCACTGACTGATGGCTACATGCCCAGAGGGGCTGAGGTGGTGTGTGGGGACCCAGGGAAGAACCCTGAAATGTTGAGAAGGGAAGAGCCAGAGGCTGGAATTGAGGTAGAAGAGCTGTGATTGTTACTATATTTCTGCCACTCAAACCAGGGCACCACAAGATGCAATAACCATTACCACCCCAGTCAAAAGCAAAAATAAGTCTCCTCCTTTCAGATTAAATTGTGCATACGAGGTTTTTGTTTCTTTTTTTAAAAAATGTTTATTTTGGAGTAATTTTAAATCTACAGAATAGTTGCAAAGATAGGGAGCTCCTGTATACTCTTCACCATTTCTCCTATACTTAATGTCTGATATAACTATGGCACATTTGTCAAATCTGAGAAATTCACATTGGCACAATACTCTTAAATTACAGACTTTAACCTGATTTTATCATTAATGTCCTTGTACTGTTCTAGGAGCCCATCCGGAATCCCACATTGCACTTAGCATATAAGCTTTTTATACACCAAGATCTCGTCCCATTTTACCATTCACAATGTTTGATTTCTCATTAAAGTATAGGCTCTAGGGTGTTGTTTTTTTTTTGGTGTATGAGTTACGTATAATTCATGTATAAATATCAAAGTTTATTCATACTGGCAGTGCCCACCGGTCAGACTACCAAGGACATACTTATTGTCTGGCAATGAAGGGTTATTAGTTGCTGCAGAGTGGAAGACCTCACACCATGGGGAACCATGGGGTGGGCGTCTCATGAAAGGAGTGCTAAAGCGGGTTTATTATAGTATTTGGACTGGTGTTAGGTGATTTTGGGGAGGGTCCAAGGAAACGGGTCTGTTCTGGATTGGATACTGTTAGAAAGCAGGGGCAATTCAATGATTATCTTAATCTAGAAAGTAGGAGGAATGGAGCAGGGCTAGAGTTGTCAGTGGAAAAGCAGTAGTCACTCGTGTTAGCTGCGGAAAGCTGTTTGGTCATCCTTTTGTGGTTGCACAGTGTCTTTTTTTTTTTTATCTGTTTACGCATGATCAGTCTTATTTTCTTCTTCCATTCTGTCAGAGACCTCATCTGACGTCAATATTCTATGACATTGTTTATGTTCATCAGGGAATCCAGGCCAGCTACGAACCGCGGCTCTTAGGGAGGCTTTTTGCCATAACAGTGCTGCACCTGATGATGATTAAGATGGAAAGCAAAAGGAAGTTGCTTAGCAGCTTTTGCTACAGAAATATGACAACTCTTGGTCCCTGATACAGCTAATTCCGGCTGTGTACATCTGCCTAACTCCTCCTCACCAAGGTCTGGCAAGTCCAACCTGTTCTGTTTAGAGCAAAAACACAGCCTGGACGTAGCACGAACCCAAATGACTTTGAACCGTCTCGAGTTTCCCCAGCAGTAAAGGTCTTGGTGGTGACATCCTCTGTCGCAGCACTTTGTCCCTGAGGACCAGGCCCAAGGCTAAAGTCCTGGCTTTCGGAGGAACGGGAAGGTGGGGCGACTTAACGGTGCGGAGTAGGCGACCTAAGAGCTGGGAGCACAGCCTGCACCCCCTGCTCAAGCTCTGCCCTCGCAGCCGCCTTTTTCGTCTCCGGTTTCTCGGTTCCCTATTTCTTCCTCGGCAGGAAACGACTCTCATTTCTTTTCAAACGATGGTCTTTAATCCACGCGTCCTTTGGGCTCACCGTTTGAGCGCCTCTCGCAGTCAGTATTTTCAGGGGCTCAGGAGCACTCAACACACCCTCCCCTCCAGGATCGCCCGGGTCCCGCCGCGCCCCTCCCGGCACCGCCCCGCCCCGCATGCCCGGCACCGCCCCGCCCCGCCCCGCATGCCCGGCACCGCCCCGCCCCGCATGCCCGGCCGCCCCTGCGCCCGCCGGCCAATCCCCAGCTCCGCTCCCGGTGCGTCACAATGGCGCCCTCGCGGCCCCATCTTTGGCCGGCCGCCGCGGAGGCCCCGCCCTGCCGCGGTCTTTGCGTCTTTCCGGCTTCGTCCTGGAAGTAGGACAGTGCTGCATCTTCCAGGAGAAGAAGCTAGGGGTTTGGCGAGAACCTGGAAGCAGAGCCGGGCCGCGGGGACCTGGGGCTGCTGCTCCCGGGTGCTGGGGTGGAGGGCCGAGTAGCGACCGGGCACGCAGGGGCTTCCGGAAGGGCCGCGTGCGCACGACGAGCGGGAGTTGTGGACTCGGGCCTGCCGCGCGCCTCACTCCGCCCCTCGGGAGCCCCGCTCAGGGCGCGCCGCCAGGGGTTTCCATGGTGATGGTAAACAAGCCTCAACTGCATCAGCTACAAATGCCAAGTCCCCCGCGTTCCACCCTCCTCTAGGTGCTCAGGGAAACGACCGAGGCGCCGGGTGTGAGGAAGAGCGGGAGCGCAGAGACTCGGAGCCCGAGGTGAGGGGCGGGACGGACGGCGAGTCCGAAGCCGAGGGCCGCGCACCCGGAACCAACTGGGGACTGAGCCCTCTCGGGGTGAGCACGGACAGGCCGAGATTTGGGATGGGGCAGGGGGAGTCCTTGCGGAGGGAGCCAAGAGGATCCTTAGCTCTAGTCGGGGAGTCGCCAGCCCACCTGGGGAGACCGAGACAAGGAGAGCCAGAAGGGGCCGAGTTTGAGGACTCCCTTCCCTTAGGGCAGGGATGTCGGGCGAGTCCTGGACGGGTGGTAATCCCAGGATCTGGAAGGATGAGACATCTGCACCAGCCTTCAAGAACCCCTTTAAGGGTATTGAGACGTGGTGGGAAAGAGGCTCTTTTTACTTTAGTTTTATTTTCTTTTATTTCTTAAGGCAATATACTCACATATTTAAATTCACAATTTTGTACAAGGCTTTGTTACTCAAAACCTCTTCTCTCCATTTCCTGCTTCCTGCGGAAATATTTTCAAACCTTTGGACTTCCTCAGAAGTTTAATTTCTTCCTATTGTATTTGCATCTCTTCTCTGTGCTCTTCCTTCATCAGCTTCACTGAATTTGAATACTTCGATCTGAAGTATTTCCTCATTGATTTCCTTTGCTTCCTGGTCATTTTGCTGCTGCATGTACGTGCTCAGCCATTTGTTTTTCTTTCCCTTTTTCTAGTCGTACCCTTGACTACATTTTGCACTGGTTCCTTTTTATTTTGGTGAGGAAGATTGACTTTGAGCTAACATTTGTTGCCAATCCTCCTCTTTTTGCTCAAGGAAGACTGTCACTGAGCCAACATCTGTGCAAGTCTTCCTTTATTTTTCATGTGGGATGCCGCCACAGCGTGGCTTGATGAGCCGTGTGTAGGTCCATACTGGGACAAACCCCTGAACCCAAAGCCACCAAAGCAGAGTGGGTGAACCTAACTACTGTGCCACCAGGCTTTTTGACACCTCATCTTGGAATGAGCCTAAATTCAGCAGGTTGTAGGGGTGGGTCCAGGGCTTTGTCTCAGGCTCATGTCTTTTCTTTTTGATCAAGATTTTTGTGTGTAGTTATTTTTTTCCCTTTTTTTTTTTGAGGAAGACTGGCCCTGAGCTAACATCCATGTCCATCTTCCTCCACTTTATACGTGGGATGCCTATCATAGCATGGCTTTTGCCAAATGGTGCCATGTCTGCACCCAGGATCCGAACTGGCGAACCCCTGGCCTCCGAGAAGCGGAACATGTGAACTTAACCGCTGTGCCACCGGGCTGGCCCCTTTTCCCATTTTAAAAATAAGAGATATGACATATAAGAGAGAAATTATAAAACCTATCTCGAAGGTGTAAAGAATACTATTCAACTCAAGATCTGTGTCTCCATCACTAATCTTAAGAGAACTTAATAGAACTCTACGCTTATGACCTTTTTTGTAGTTCCAGTCATCACAGCTCCCTCCCCGTCACTGTCTTGAATTTTAGCCTTGTCAGTTACTTGCTTTTCTTTATAATTACACTAAAATTGTATGTATCCCAGGAAAAAATGTATTGAATAGTTTTGCATGTACTTGGATTCTATATAGAAGTTGTTTTATACTCTATGTTTTCTTCATTGCCTTTCTTTTGTTAGTCAACCTTGTCTGTTGTCTTCAAAGGATCATTCCAAGACCAAGCATACAGCTATAGTATTTTTTAGCTGTTTTATAGTATCCCATTTAACAAGCAGGCAATAATTTTTTTCTCCACTATTCTATTCAAGGACGTATTGGTTTTCAGTTTGGGTTATTATAAACAGTGGTGCTTTGAACCAGCAGGTGGTGGCCAGAGGGCACATCTGCCAGACATACTTTAGGCTCTATACCTGGGATCGAATTCCTGAGTCATAGGGTTTGCCCACTTCATCATATAAGGACACTTTCTAAAATAGTTGTACAGTTTACCACCTTAACCCCAGTGGGATTGCTATATTATATAGTGAGTAAATATTACACTTTATAAGAAATTACCACATTTTTCCAGTGTCTGTCCTACTTTACATTCCCATTAGCATTGCATAAGAATTCCAGTTGCTTTGCATCTTCAACTAGCACTTGGTATTGTCAACTTAAAAATTTTAAAATATTTATTTTAGCCATTCTATAGGGGTACATACCATATTTTATCCTGGCTTTAATTTACATTTCACTAATGGCTAATAATGTTGATTATCTTTTCATGAGCTTATTTGTCATCCCAATATCCCCTTTGTAAAATATCTGGTCAAATGTTTTCCCATTTTAAAAAATTGGGTTGTTTCCTTCCTGTTGAGTTTTGACAGTTCTTTATACTTTGTAAATATAGGTTCAGATGTGTAATTTACAAAATTTTCTTCCAGTTTGTAGTTTATCTTCTCTTAACAGTGTTGCAGAGCAAAAGTTTTTAATTTTGATGAAGCCAAGTTTGTCAGTTTTTTCCTTTATTGATCTTGCTTTTGGTGTTACATCTAAGACCTCTTTGTGTAACACTAGGTCTTGAAGATTTTTCACCTATATTTTTTTTTTTAAAAGTTTTACACTTTTAGATTTACATATAGATGTAAGATTCATTTTGAGTTTTTTTGTTTTTGTTTTTTAATGAGGTGTGATATGTATATACAATATGGGTATACAATTGTTCCAGCACCATTTGTTAAAGAGACTATTTTCTCCACTGAATTGCCTTTGCTCCACTGTAAAAAATCAAGTGGCCATATTTGTGTGGGTCTAGATCTGGACTCTTTAGTCTGTTCTGTTGATTTATATGTGTATTGTTTCATCAATAACTGTACTGTCTTCATTGTAACTTTATGCTGATTTCTAAAATTGTGTAGTAGGAGTTCAACTTTATTCACCTTTTTCAAAATTGTTTGGCTATTCTAGTTCCTTTGCCTTTCCGTATAAATTTTAGATTAAGTTTGTCTATTTCTCTCAAAAATATTGCTGGGATTTTGATAGGAAATGTGTCAAACCTGTGTGTCATTTTGAAGGGGAATTGACATCTGTCTTTACTATGGTGAGTCTTTCAATTTGTGAACACAATATGTTCGTTTACTTAGATCTTCTGGGATTTCTTTCATAAGCATTTATAATTTGTAGTATACAAGCCCTGCATATGTTTTGTTAGATTTGTTAGCTACCTAAGGTATTTTAATTTTTTGAGCTATCATAACTGGTATTATATTTTTAATTTAAATTTCCACATGTTTTATTGCTAGTATGTAGAAATATAATTGATTTTTATGTTGATCTTGTTGTTAGTCTTATGTGCTTAACTTATTAGTTCGAGGAATTTTTTTGTACGTTTCTTGGGGTTTTTTATGTGGCACACCGTGCCATTTGCAGGTAGAGGTAGTTGTACGTCTTCTGTTCCAATCCATATGCCTTTTATTTCCTTTTCTTGTCTTTCTTCACTGAGTAGGACTTACAGTACGATGTGGAATTAGAGTGGTGAAGTGGACGTCCTTGTCTTCTTCCTAGTCTTAGGGAGGAGCGTGCAGTTTTTCTCCATTATGTGTGTTAGCTGTAGTTTTTATAGATGCTCTTTATCAAGTTGAAGTGGTTCCCCTCCATTTCCAACTTGCTGAGAGTTTTTATCATGAGTGGGATGTTGCATTTTGTCAAATTTTTTTGTGTCAGTTCATATGATCATATAATTCCTCTTTAACCTGATGACGTGCTGCATTACATTGATTTTCAAATGTTGAACCAGGCTTGCATATTCCAAACTTTACTTGGTCGTGGTGTATAATTGTTTTTCTGTATTACTGAATTCTATTTGATAATATTTTCTGAAGGATTTAGCATCTGTATTTATGAGGGATATTGGTCTAGTTTTTCTTTGTTTTTCCCATGTCTTTGGGTTTGGTGTCAGGGTATAATACTGACCTCATTAAATGACCTGGAGAAGTGTTTCCTCCTCTTCTGTTTTCTGAAAGAGATTGTTTAAAGTTGGTTTTAGTTCTCCTTTAAATATTTGGTATAGCTTTCCAGTGAAACCATCTGAGTCTGGAGATTTTGGGGAGAGTTTTAAATTACAAATTCAATTTCTTTAATAATTATAGGGCTATTCAAATTATTTGGGTTGGGTGAGCTGTGGTAGTAGCTTTTTGAGGAATTGGTACATTTCATCTAAGTTGCCAAATTTATGTGAGTAGAGTTCTTTATAGTTTTCCCATGTTACTCTTTGAGGTTGTTTTGCCAAAATTGGAATATTTTCAGTCACTATTTCTTTGGATACTTTCCAGCCCCACATTCTTTTTCCTTCCCTTCTGGAACTCCCATGACATGAATGTCAGGTCTTTTGCTACAGTTCCACAGGTTCCTGAGGCTCTGTTCGTTTTTGTTGCTCTATTTTCTCTCTGTCATTCAGATCGAGTAGTATTTATTGTTCTGTGTTCAAGTTCCCTGATTTTTTTACCCCTCAATTGGCTCCACTCTGCTTTTGAGCTCATCTAGTGAGTTTTTTATTTTGGTGATTAAATTTTTTAGTTCTAGAATTTCTACTTGGTTCTTTAAATCTTCTTTTTCTTTGCTGTGTTGTACTTTTTCAGTTGTTTCAAACACGTTCTTAATTGCTCATTGAAGCATTTTTGTGATGGCTGCTTTAAAATGCCTGTCAGGTATTCCAGATGTTGGTGTTGATGTCTTTTTGGTTTTCTTTTCTCATTCAAGTGGGTATTTTCCTGGTTCTTGGTGTGGTGATTTTTTTTTTATTGGATCCTGGACATTTTGAGCAATTTCATGAGACTTACTTAAATCTGTTTTTAGCAGGTCTTCTCTGACGCCACACTGGCAAGGGAAAGGAATGTGCTATTTCATTACTGCCAGGTAGGGTGGAAGTCCAGTTTCTCTTCTTGGCCTCTGTTGACAGTCTGGGAATGGGGAATGGGAGGGTGCCTCATTCTAGTGGACTGGGGTGGCTGTCAGGTTTCCTACTGGACCTTAAATGACAGCACCTTGGCCGGGAGGGTGAGATGTGCTGTGTTGCAGCCTGGTGAGGCTGCACTTCTTATTAGGCTTTGCTAATAAGGCTAATAATATGGGTGGGGATGGCGTCACACTTCTTTTCTGTGGAGTTTGGCCAGAGTAGGGTGGTTATTGTCTAAAGGTTTTTTTGTCTTGCAGGGTTGCCCCTTTCCTCATCCTTTGGCTCGAAAGAGCAGGCTTCTCTTAGGCTTTTAAAAATCTGTACCTATTGACATTTTCAGATTGCTGGCTTCTCTAACACTCAGTCTGGAATATATAAGGCAAAAAGAAAACCCAGGGAACTCAACATGTAATTTCCTGGATTCCGAGATCCTGTCTTGGTCTCCCATTTTCTTTCCACCTTTGTTTTGTTATGTTTATTTATATAATGTTCAGGATATTTATCTGTACTTAGTAGATATGAAGTAGTATTTACTTCATCTTATCCTGAACTGGAGCTTTGCCTTCACTTTTGAAAGATATTTTTGCTATCTCTAGAATTAGACAGTTTTTTCTTTTCAGTACTTTAAAGTTGTCACTCTACTGTTTTCTCTTTTGGATTGTTTCCAGTGAGAAATCTGATCTCGTCTTTATGTATGTTCTTTAACATGTTAGTTTTTTCTGACTGATTTAATTTTTTTGTTTTTGAGGAAGATTAGCCCTGAGCTAACATCTGCCGCCAATCCTCCTCTTTTTGCTGAGGAAGACTGGCCCTGAGCTAACATTCATGCCCATCTTCCTCCACTTTATTATGTGGGACGCCTGCCACAGCATGGCTTGCCAAGCGGTGCCATGTCTGTACCCAGAATCCAAACCGGCAAACCCTGGGCCGCCAAAGCGGAATGTGTGCACTTAACCACTGTGCTACCAGGCCAGCCCCTAATTTTTTTTTTTAAAGATTGGCACCCGAGCTAACGTCTGTTCCCAATCTTTTTTTTTCCCTTCTTCTTCTCCCCAAAGCCCCCCAGTACTTAGTTGTAGATTCTAGTTGTGAGTGCCGCTGGTTGTGTTATGTGGGATGCTGCCTCAGCATGGCCTGGTGAGCGGTGCCACGTTCCGGCCCAGGATCCTAACAAGTGAAACCCTTGGCCGCCAAAGTAGAGTGCGCCAACTTAACCACTCAGCCATGGGGCCGGCCCCAACCTTTTTTTTAATCATTTGTCTTGAACAATTTGATTATGGTATTCTTTGGTATAGTTTTCTTCATGTTTCTTTTGTTTAGGGTTTGTTGAGCTTCTTGGAACTGTAGGTTTGTAGTTCTTTGTAAGTGTGGAAAGTTTTAGGCCATCATTTCTTCAGATGTTTTTTCTGTCCCCTCCTCCAGTTGTCTATCTATTAGTCTGCTTAAAGTCATCGCACAGCTCACAGATGTTCTTTCCATTTTGCGGGTTGAGAAATGAACTTCATTGTCTTTAAGTTCACTAATCTTTTCTTCTGCAATGTCTGATCTGTTCTTCATTCCATCTAAGTATTTTTCATCTCAGACATTATAGTTTTTATTTCTAAAAGTTTGACTTGGGTGTTTTTATATCTTTCATGCCTGAACTTAACTTTTTGAACACATAGAGTACAGTTATAGTAATTCTGCTTAAGTCCTTTTCTGCTAATTCTTAGATCTGTGTCAGTTGTGGGTCAGTTTCAATTCATTCATTATTCTCTCTGTTATAGATCATATTTTCTTGCCTGTTTTCGTGCTTGGTAATCTTTTATTGGATATTAGGCACTGTGAATTTTACTTTGTTGAGTGCTGGATATTTTGTATTCCTGTAAATCTTTTTGAGCTTTATTCTGGGATATAGTTAAGTTACTTGAAAACAGTTTGATTGTTTTTGGTATTCATTTTTGTGAGATTTGTTAGGCAGGTCCAAGGCAGGGCTCAGTCTAGCGTTAGTTATTCCCTACTACTGAGGCAAGATCTTCCTGAGTACTCTACCCAATGGGCCATGAATTATGAAGTTTTCCTGTCTGCTACCTTGGGACAGGCACTATTCAAGGCCCTGGGTGAGCACTAGTCACTGTTCCCTCAAATGCTTTTGAATGGTTCTTTCCCCAGACTTGGGTAGTTTCCTTACATAGACATGCTGATCAGCGCTCTGCCAGTTGCTCAAGGGGGAACCTCTGCAGATCTCTGGAGTTTTCTCTCCTTGTAGCTCTCTCCTCTCTGGTAGTCTGTTCTGTGAACGCTAGCTGCCTTGGTCTCCCTGGACTCTCAGATCTCTCTCTTCAACTGAGGGGGTCCACCAGACTCTGCCTCAGTTTTTTCTCCTAGCAACACAGTCTGAAAACTTGTCAAGGCAGTGAGTTGGGGCAATTGTAGGACTCATATCAGCCCTCATAGCCTAGTGGTTAAAGGTTGGTGCTCACCACTTTGGCGGCCCGGGTTTGCTTCCTGGTCATAGAACCACACCCATGTGTCAGTTGCCATGCTGTGGTAGCAGCTCTAATAGAAGAACTGGAACGACTTACAACTAGTATATACAACATGTACTGAGGCTTTGGGGAGGAAAAAGAAAAAAATTTTAGGGCTCATCTCATTTGTTTTCTTTCTCTCCTTTGTTTGATGTCCATTGTCTTGGAACATTGTTTTCCCTATGTTTTGTCAATTTTTTTGATCATTTCAGGTGGGAAGGTTAATCTGGTCCCTCATACTTACTCCATCTTGCCTAGCAGTGGAAGTCCTCTGTATTTTGTTTTTATTTTTTACGTAAATCTTTTTGTTATTTATCTGTTTTAAAATTTGGACTGGAGTACAGAATGGTGAATGAATATTTTTTTCTTAGTTTTATAACACTCTGTGGTCCATTTTGTTATATTTATGCATTTATTCCCTTTTTTTAAATTTTATTTTTTTGATTTTTTTTTTTTTTGAGAAAGATTAGCCCTGAGCTAACATCTGCTGCCAATGCCCCTCTTTTTGCTGAGGAAGACTGGCCCTGAGCTAACGTCTGTGCCCATCTTCCTCTACTTTATATGTGGGATGCCTATCACAGCATGGCTTGCCAAGTGGTGCCATGTCTGCACCCAGGATCCAAACTGGCGAACCCTGGGCCGCCGAAGCAGAACATGCGAACTTAACCACTGTACCACTGGGCCGGCCTCGTGTTTATTCCATTTAATCCCCATTTCCTATTTCCGTTCTCTGACCTCATGGCAACAATTCTAATTTGTATTATGTATGTCCTTTTATTTGTATGTGAATTTATGTATATAATTTGTATATACATATTATGTATATATATGTATTATATGCATATATATACATACAAATTATGTATATAACTTGTTTTCTGAGCATGTATTTGCAATGCACATAACTAACCTGCTGGTGAATTTGTTCATTTGTCCCCCAGCACAATATTTTCACATCTAAACATGTTGGTATGTGATAGTTATTCCATTCAGACTGCTGCTTACTGATGCCTGCTCATCTACCACTATAATGTGCCTTCCCACATTTCACTTACAAGCAGGATTGCTAGCTCATAGTTTATGCATGCACATATCCTGCCTCCTGCTATTCAGTATATCCCATATGGAAATTATTTACAATCTTAATTTTAGAATTTTATTTTATTTTTAAAAATCTATATTAATTTAGACTTAGCAATACATTGTATACTTTTCTTCTATAACTATTGTTTATTTGCATCATATTTTCCTTTTACAATCAGTTTTTTATTTTGATAGATTATATCCTCTAATAATTCTTAAAAATAGTATTCATGGATCAAAATAAATCTGCATTTAGGCCTTATTGGTTAATTTATTTTCTAATTGAGAATTTTAGGATAAAAATTATATTCCCTTAGTGTGTGGAACTCACTGCTCTCTTGTATTCTTGCAAACATTGTTGCTGATGTGATTCTGCTTCCTTTCTAGAACTGTCAAAAATTTTGATTTTCTAAGGGTGGTTTAAAAAATTGTGATATATTCTTCATTTTTTATTTTAACCAAAATTTGTTATAAGGATAAAGCAGATGGTTGCTTATGACCACAAGGCATTAGAGCAGTTATTTTGCTGGTTCTGTTAATCATAACAATTATTAAAGCCACAGACAGGAGTTAAAAATTAGAAGGTTTGATTGTCAAGGTGAATTCCAGCTTCCATCATTAGTCACACTCCATATAAATATGCCTCCTATCACAAACAAGTAAACCAGTATTATTGGTTAAATGTAAGAGGTTATTAGAACTAAGACTATTACAGAGGAGTTCCTTATAATCAAATTACCAAATTTTATCATGACATTATAAGGCACCTGTGCCTTAACTTGACAATATTTGTATTCCCAGTATGTTCAAGGCATCTGAATCATATTTATCCTCCTTCTTTAGTCATATAGTAATACATATAATATATGGACTCATATTTTCCTCCAATTTGGAGAAATTATCTTACTATTCTTGGAGTATTACCCCCAATTTATTCTCTTTTTTCTCCTTCTAGAACATTCAGTTGGTTACTAGAAATTATATTAGAAATTATAACCAATACTAAATACTAAACTCCCAATACTAAAGCTCACACTTTTTTCTTTTGCTCCACATTTGAGATCATTGACTAGGTCTTCCAGTTCACCATTTCACTCTACAAATTTTCCTCTGTTCTCCTACTTCCTTAATATTGTAAGCATTTTCTTTTTCAGATTTTGACACTTTTTAATATCCAAGACGAATTGTTCTTTTTCACTAAGGATATTTCTTCTTTTACAGGTTGTCCTAATCGCTCATATTTCTCTGCATATATTAGGCGTACATCTTTCAAAATCTCCTATTTGCTGTATTGGCTTAGTTTTCTTCAGTTAGCCTTTGTTTTTTCAGTTGGGTGATGCTCTTTGGGGTGTTGGTTATCCTCAGATGTTGTGTGAGAGTCTCTGCTGGCCTGACTCTAAGTACTCTATTTATCTACACCCTTTATGGGTAATAGGATGGGATGTGGTGTGGGTTATGGGTGCCAGGAGATGATAATGATGTGGGGTTCCAAAATTATCCTGGCTCCTGCCAGACACCAAGGACACTTTACTGCCTCACTGGTCACACTCACTGTGCCAGCCTAGGAGTGGACCCACAGCTGCTTTCCAGCCCTCTGAACACAAAGAGAAGGGAGCCCAGAACTCGGACTGTTCCTGGAGCTTCTTGCATCCTTTCCACCTGTCGTGTCCTATAGGTTCGGGATCATGGATCTAACTCTGTGGTCATTCCATCTTTACTGAATTACTCAAAATTCCATGTCCACTGAGGGTGACCCTTCTCATTTCCCAGCAATGGTACCCATTTATATTTTTGAAATATCTTTTGTCATTTTTCTAGGTTTTTTGGTCAGAGGGCCTACTGCAATATGTGTTCTGAGTGCCGTTTTGATTTTGTTTAATTGTGCACACTTAGTAATAGTTCAATTGTGCACACTCTATTAGTAGTATTAGATAATGCTTGTAGGTGGGATGAGGGTATTTGTACAAGCTTTGGAATCAGAGAGACTTGGGGTTAAATCTCACTTTTAAAACACATTTGGTATTCTTAAGTCTCTCTATATAATTTCAGTCATTATTACCTTCCTCCTCTATAACTGTGGGGAAAGTGATGCTTATTACATATCCTTGTTTTATATATTAAATGAAAAATTATGTTGTTTTTGCTTTGTTTTCAGCCATAAAATGTTGTAGCCAAGCTAGTTTGATGCCTGCCCTGTCAAGTGTCCCTGATGCTTGGTCCTTAAGGCGATGGAGGATTGATGACCAGCTCACCCTGGTGCTGTCTGCTGAGATGTGCAGAATTTCCAAAATTGAAGATGGGCATCAGGTGATCATTTCATCTTTTGTTAACTTTAATGGGAAGATTATATCAAATGGCCCTGAAAAAAGACGGAGGAACCATGGGACACAGGTATATTGAAGTATTCAAGTCCCATAGAACTGAAGCAGGTGGATATTGAAGCATAGTGACACATAAAGTATTAGTCAAGACAGCTCAAGTTGATACAGCTAGTTTTATAGGAAAATTCCACTGATTTCAGTCTAACCTTATATAGGGAACCCAGGAACAATGAACTGCTGCTATTACAGAAGTGGAAGCTGTGTAACACATTCGTGCCATGAACTTGGGAAATCAGTACTTAAAAAAAATTTTCTTTTCGGTGTTTTGTAATGCCTCAAAGTACTTCTTGCATTGTTAGCTTATTTCAATTTATATTGTAGTAGAATACCTTAGCACTATATGTATATACTGAAGAAATTTCAGTTATGTGAAATACAACTTTTATACCATGTTGTTCTAAACACATTCGAGAAACGTGCTTTTGAAAAATTAGTTTAAATACTAATACTGTAAGGTTCTGGTCTTTGTGATTATATGAAATTGTGAAGCCTTAATTTAAAGCTCTCTTTTTACTGTTCATTTTAGATGTGTTTTGCTAAGTGAAACATTTAACTAAAATTTTTGTTATCAAATTAAAATAAATTATTTTTTACAGAAAAGCTCACAGGACTCAGGATATAGACATACTTGTGGCCAAGATTTATTACAGCATAAGGATGCAAAGGGAAAAAAGATGCATGGGGTGAAGTCCAGAGGAAGCCAGACGTGAGCTTCCCAGAGTCTCTCTTAGTGGAATCACACAGGATGCACTAATTCCCCCAGCAACAAGTTGCAACAACTTGTGTGAAGTGTTCTCTACCAGGGGAGCTCACCAGAGACTAGGAGTCCTGGGTCTTTCTCGGGGGTCCGTTATGGAGGCACAGAGTGTCTGTGTGACTGATGGCAGTCACTGAAATTCCAGATGCCCAGAAGGAAAGCAGGTGTTCAGCATATACCACATTGTTTGTTGATTTAGGCACAGTAAGCCACTCTTATGATTTAGGGAAAGTTTAAATGAGTGTGGGCAGCTGTTTATCAGGCCCGTTCTCAGGTGCCAGCCAAGGGCCAGCCTTGTAAGCAGGCCTTTCTTTTTTTTTTTTTTTTGTTTTTGAATTGTTAATACCATTTTTTTTTTTTTTTTTTTTTTTTTTTTTATTAATGTTATGATAGATTACAACCTTGTGAGATTTCAGTTGTACAAAAATATGGAACGCTTCACGAATTTGCGTGTCATCCTTGCGCAGGGGCCATGCTAATCTTCTCTGTATCGTTCCAATTTTAGTATATGTGCTGCCGAAGCGAGCATGTAAGCAGGCCTTTCTAAGGACAGTAGGCTCAGGCCTGCTATGTTAACTCTTTTTGGCATGAAACATAAATGGCATAAGCATACCAATTAAATGACAGAGATTGTTAGATGTATTTAAAAAAAGACTCAATATCTATAAGAAAGTCTATATAGATCATTTTAAAGATAAAGAGAAGGAAAAGGATATAACGTGCAAACAGTAAACAAAAGAAGCCTGAAGTGACTGTATTGATATCAGATGAAGTAGACTTCTGAACCATGAAAATTACCAGAGATAAAGAGAAGCAGTATATAATGAAAGAAAGAACTGAATAGCCAAAACTGTTTTGAAAAAGAAGAATAAAGATGGCAGAATCACACTACTGAATGTTAAGACTTACTGTAGGGGCCAGCCCCGTGGCTGAGTGGTTTAGTTCCCGTGCTCCGCTTCTGCAGCCCAGGGTTTTGCTGGTTTGGATCCTGGGCACGGACCTAGAACCACTCATCAGGCCATGCTGAGGCGGCCGCCCACATAGCACAACTAGAAGGACCTGCAACTAGAACATACAACTGTGTACTGGGGGCTTTGGGGAGAAGAGGAAAAAGATTAGATGTTAGCTCAGGTGCCAATCTTTAAAAAAAAAAACTTACTGTAAAGGTATAGGAATCAGTCTAGCATGGTACTGGTGAAAGGATAGATTAGTGGAACAGGCTAGAATCCAGAAATTGACACAAATATGGCCAATTGAATTTTGATAAAATTGTAGGAATTCAGTGGAAGAAGGATAGTCGTTAACAAATAAGTGCTGGAGTAACAAATAAGTGCTGATACCCATATGCAAATAAAAGAGGCCCAGCTGAAACCTCATACCTTGTATGTTAACTCAGAATGGATCACAGATCAAGGTATAAAACTGTAAAATGATTTATTGGTTAAACCCCTTAGGACCATGTTGAAGTAACAGCAATTGAAATATAGTCTAAGAATACCTCCCTTGTGGTGAGTATAACATCAGTAATATCACCACCACTGTTTTACAAATGAGGAAACAGGCAAATAGAAGGTTAGTAACTTAAGGCTACACAGCTTGTAGATGTGTCTTGCAGTAGTGGTTTATGGGGGATTTGCATGACAAAAGTGATGGTAAAGAAAGGGGTAGGAAGCAAATGTTTTAGAAGACTTTTTCTCAAGAGAGTCTCTGGATATTGGAAACTTGTTCCTTTTCCTGCTGATTCTGTTAATAAATTCTGTTTCAGGTTTTAAGCCAAACCTGGTGACTAAAAAGAAAATTTATTCTCTCACAGGTCTAGAAGCCAGAAGTCTGACATCAAGGTGTCAGTAGAGTTGGCTCCTTCTGGAGGTTCTGAGAGGGAATCCGTTCCAGTCCTCTCTCCTGGCTTCTGGTGGCTGCTGGCAATCCTTGGTGTTCCATAGCTTGTGGCTGCCCTTCATTCCCTGCCACCATCTTCACATGGCCTTTTTCTCTGTGTATCTCTGTCTGTCTTCTCTTTTTCTGTCTCATAAAGACACCTGTCATTGAACTTAGGGCCCACCCTAATCTAGGATGATCTCATCTCAAGATCCTTACTTTAATTACATCTGAAAAGACCCTTATTTTAAATATGATCACCTTCACAGGTTCTGGGGGTTAGGACTTGGACATATCTTTTTGGGAGGCCACTATTAAACCCACTACACTACTCATCTATTTACTAAATGTAACAACTTGCCCGGGCCACTCTTGGTCAGGAATGGTACCAGGTTCTGGAGACGGGGAGGTGAATAAGAGTGATGCCTTTAATGTCCCATAGTTTGATTCCAAGAAAAGATACAGAAACCCTTGGGGGCCGGCCCAGTAGTGTATTGGTTAAGTTCGTGCACTTCATGTCAGTGGCCTGGAGTTTGCAGGTTTGGATCCCGGGTGCGGACCTACACACCACTCATCAAACCATGCTGTGCCAGCATCCCACATACAAAATAGAGGAAGATTGGCACAGATGTTAGCTCAGGGACAGTCTTTCTCAACAGAGAAAACAAAAACCCTCACACACTTCTAATGTGATATGTTAAGTATAATGAACAGATAAATACAAATCTTATGGAAACAGATTAGAATGCTCACAAAGGTATTCCTTGAAAAGGTAATGTCTGTCTAAAACTGCTTTGTCCAATATGAAGCTACATGTGACTGTTGAGCACTTGAAAGATGGCTAGTGAGACTAAGGAACTGAATTTTTCCTTTTAATTTTAATGTAAGTTTAAATACAGATAGTCAATTCAGTTATTGGAAAACTCTTTAAGTGTGCCTGGAATAACTTGGGATGTGAATATTTTTTTTCAATAGTAAATTTTGTGAAATCTAAATACAGATCAAATATTTCTGATGAAAATTTAGCATCTGAATTGAGATACTCCTAAGTGTAATATACACAGCAGATATTGAAGACTTAGTACAAAAAAAAGGGCTTCAAGTATGTCCTTATTCATGAAACGTGATTGACAGCACCTGTGCTGTGATGCTCTTACAAGCAGTCTATCTGGAGGAGCATTGTCAATTGCAAATTTTACATCATTTTATTATTGGAGCATTTACAAAGCCTACTAATTAATGGTAGGCTGGAAGAGAAGAGGAGTACTAGAAAGGAATTCCTGCGTCACAAAATAAAAACTACACTGGCTCTCTGAGGAGCCGGACAGCAGTGTGGTAAGTATGAGGGACCACAGGGCACTGTAGGATCTGCTTCCCAAGCCTGCTGTCTGATCTCTTCTTCCTATCTCACATTCTTGCAGCCCAGCTAGCCTCCTTACTGTCTCTAGATCATACCAATCATACTTGCTATGATCTTCCAGGTACCAACATGCCTTACTCCCTTCCTGCCTTCACCTCTCTGCTCAAATATGACTTTTATCACAGAGGCTTTCCTCTGAGTCCTACATAATATGCCCCAACACTCTCACTCTACATCAGTCTTCATCCCAATAGTCTGCTTTATTTTGCTTCACTACCGCATGACATATTTATTATTTTCTTCCCATTAAAACAGCAGCTCTGGGGCTGGCCCGGTGGTGCAGCGGTTAAGTGCGCACCTTCTGCTTCGGCAGCCTGGGGTTCGTAGGTTCAGATCCCCGGTGCGGACATGGCACCACTTGGCAAGCCATGCTGTAGCAGGCATCCCACATATAAAGTAGAGGAACATGGGCACGGATGTTAGCTCAGGGCCAGTCTTCCTCAGCAAAAAAAGAGGCAGATTGGTGGCAGATGTTAGCTCAGGGCTAATCTTCCTCAAAAAAAAAAAAAAAAAAAGCTCCATGAGAGCAAGAGCTTTGTTTCTTGCTTCATCCCTAGAAGCTGTAGTGTATGGATGTAAACGAGTGACCAGATGGGGCTGGGAGCAGAGTAGCTGGGTTCCGTCCTTCCTCACTATTTTAATAGGGACAAGTGTGTCAGTTGTTCTTGCATTTCAGTTTCATTTGTAGGTAAGATATAATAGCAATTTTGTTTTTCACTCACAGTAGTTGTGGAGATTAATGGAAGAAGGGGTAAACTTATTTATGACCATATACTACTGGGCATGCATTGCTGCAAGTAATTTGCATATATTATCTAAACCCTGTATCAGCCTGATAAAATGGATATTAGTATTCCCATTTTACAGATTAAGAAACCGAGGTACAAAGAGTTTGTGACTTGTAAAACTGAAGTGATGAAAGTGTGTGAAGTAAATATCAGAGATAGAAAGCTTTCTGCAATAAAGAATGAAAAGTACCTCAAAAATTTTTATATTGTTTACATGTTGAAATGCTAATATTTTGAGTATGTTTTAAATAAAATATGTTATTTTAATTTCAGCTGTTTCTTGTTACTTTTTTAATGTGGCCACTACAAAATTTTAAATTACATATATGGCTTTCATTATATTTCTATTGGACAGCACTGCTGTGTCTAAAATGATGAAAGCCAGTCAGTCAGGTCAAGGAGGAAGGAATATTTCACAGAGGAGAAAGAGGTATTATTGAGTGCGATAATTAGTTATTGAATGAATGTATGGATTAAGTTTTACCCTGGTGTCCTTTTCTTGCTAGTTTCCCTTTTTGGTTTTAATGACCAGGAATGTCTAACGGTAAGGAGGAAGAGTATTTGCAAACAGTCTCATTGGAAATCTCCATCTTTGGGTATGGGGAGCAATCAAAGCAGAGGTCAGCCTTTCTCCCCAGGGGAATTTTACTGAATCTAGGACCACAATTTTTTCTTTTTGTATTTAAAAAAATTTTTATTTTATTGAGGTCATGATAATTTACAACATTGTGAAATTTCAGTTGTGCATTATTGTTCGTCAGTCACCATATATATGTGCTCTTTTACCCCTTAAAACCACTTCCCCCCCCAACTCCCTTCCCCTCTGGTAACCACTAGTCTGTTCTGTTTGTCCATGTGTTTGTTTATCTTCCACATCTGAGTGAAATCACACAGTGTTTGTCTTTCTCTGTCTGGCTTATTTCACTTCACATAATACCCTCAAGTAGGACCACAGTTTTTAATGCATACTGCGTGAGGAATCTGAAAAAAATAAAAAATTTGATATCTCTAGACTTTTTTTTTAAGATTTTATTTTTCCTTTTTCTCACCAAAGCCCCCCAGTACATAGTTGTGTATTTTTAGTTGTGGGTCCTTCTAGTTGTGGCACGTGTGACGCCGCCTCAGCATGGCTTGATGAGTGGTGCCATGTCCGCGCCCAGGATTCGAACCCGTGAAACCCTGGGCTGCCAAAGTGGAGTGCACCAACTTAACTACTTGACCACGGGCCGGCCCCTCTTGATGTTTTTGAAACCAGGCATGGAGAGTTATGGAGTATATAGACAATAAACAATTGAAAAAGCAGTCAGCCTGTTAGGTGGATTGATCCATACTCTGTTCTGTAATATGACTCTGAAAACCTAGAGTTTGGAAATATATTTTCTTTTTCTAGTAATGTCTTTATTTTGTGTGTCTCAAATCTCTTGGATATACACAACCCAACTTTTAAACATTTCTAGGTTCACATATATATTGAGGGCTCCTGGAGTTTACGTTTTCCTTTAAAATTTTATAGTCTGAATTATTTTACTTTTTTAAAAAAGTTATTTTCTTTCATTGTAGTAAAATAGATATATTGTAATGTTTGCCATTTTAACCATTAAGCATACAGTTCAGTGGCATTTACATGTACATTGTTATGCAACTATCACCACCATTTATCTCCATAACTTTTAATTGTGATAAAATACATATACCATAAAATTTACCATCTCAACCATTTTTAGATGTATAGTTCAGAAGTTTTAAGTACATTCACATTGTTGTGCAACCAATCTCTAGAAGTCTATCATCCCCCAGAAGTGAAACTTCACACCCATTAGACAACTCCCCACTTCCCCTTCCTCCCAGTCCCTGGCAACCACCAATCTACTTAGTTTCTATGAATTTGCCTATTCTAGGCACCTCGTAAGTGGAGTCAGACAGTATTTGTCCTTATGTGACTGGCTTATTTCACTTAGCATAATGTCCTCAAGGTTCATCCATGTTGTAGCATGTATCAAAATTTCCTTGCTTTTTAATGTTGAATATTCTGTTGTATGTATGTACCCTATTTTGTTGATTCATCCGTTGATAAACACTTGGGTTGCTTCCACTTTTTGTTGTTAATACTGCTGTGAACATTAGTGTACAAATACCTGTTTGAGTGCTTGTTTTCAATCCTTTTGGGTATATGCCCAGAAGTAGTATTGCTGGATCATAGGGTAGTTCTGTTTTTAATTTTGGGGGGAACTGCTTTCTTCCATAGTGGAAAAACTACTGTCTTCCATAGTGGCTGTACTGTATTACAGCAATGCACCAGGGTTCTAATTTCTCCACATCCTCACCAATACTTGTTATTTTCTGTTTTTTTTTTTTTCTTTAATGATAGCCATCCTAATGGATTTGAAGTGGTATGTAATTGTGGTTTTGATTTGCATTTCCCTAATGATTAGTGATGTTGAGTGAAATAATTTTAAACTTACAGAAAAGTTGAAAAACTGGTATAGAGAGTTCATGTATACCTTTCACTCAGCCTCCCCTAATGTTAACAACTTATGGAACAAGAGAAACCAGCAAATTAACATTGGTACCATACATTAATTAAACTTTATTCACAACCCATCTTTTCCCCTTAATTTCCTTTTTCTGATCCAGGATCCCACATTGCATTTAGTTGTTTTGTTTTAGTCTCTTCTAATCTGTGACACTTCCTCAGTCTTGTTTTTCAAGACCTTTACACTTTTGATGAGTACTGGTCACTTATTTTATAGAATGTTTCTCAATTTGAGTTTGTCTAATATTTTCTCATAATTAGATTGGGATTATGCATTTTTGGCAAGAATACCACAGAAGTAATGTGTTTTTCTCAATGTATCATTGATGTCTATATGTTTTATTACTGGTGGTATTAATTTTGTTCACTCAGTTAAGGTGGTGTTTTCTGGGTTTTTCCACTGTAAAGTTACTATTTTTCCCTTTGTAAGGGATACTTTTCTTGTGGGGATATATTTTGAGACTATGCATATAGTGTTTTTCAAACTTTTGCCCACTGATTTCAGTTAGTATCCATTGGTGGATCTTTGTTTGCCCAGTGGTGATTTTGCCTTCCCCTCATTCCTTCTACCTTTATTTATTGGAACTATTTTGTAACAACTGTCCCTTCTCTTCTATTTGTGCTTAATTAGATATGTTCTTACTCTATTCATTGAATGGTGAGTAACAAATATAATTCAAGTACAGTGGTCTGTTTTGATGTTGATCAATATGAGATTGTCTAGACCCAAGAGATCTAGAGAGGTCGACAGGGGCCGATGATATTCATGATGAGTCTTTAGTCTCAAACCTATGAAAAGTATGTATTCACAAGGAAAATCTTCCAACAAATCTCTTGAAATCCAGTGGCCCACTCCCACCTTCTTAGATATGGAAAAGTCGTGACCACAAGGTACATGAAGGACAAACTGCCCTACTTTCACCAGACATTTGAAGGCAGCAGGAAAGTTACAAATGTAGAAAATATCATGCTCTATTTCAGAGAATCTTTTCTCATTCTGTGTTGTTGTTAAGCTGGACATTCAGAAAGGTATGGAGCTGGAAGAGATGCAGCTGGTATGGTAAAGAACTGGAAGTGAAAGAGAAACCTTGAATTGAGAGAATCATGGATATAATAGATTTTTTTTAAAGTCAGTTTGTTAAGTTGTAAACAAATTTGACAAGCACAAAGTTGGTCTTTGGTCATTTCTCATTCTTTGAAAACTGCGCTTACTGGCTCACTCTCTCCAACCTACTTATGTCAGAACTGGTAATTTCAGTATCAATGTAGATGATGAGTCCCACACACTGTTCGTTCATCCCTTTGACTCCTCTCCTCTAACGATCTTATTCTTCATCTTGTGTGTACTGCTGATTGTCATGATCATGTCTGAGACCATGTCTGCCCCTCACCAAGTGATGTCCCCTTTTCTTACTTGTGCAGTTGATTCTCAATCATTATGAATCCCTCCATTCTTGCTTTATCATTTGGTCAAACCCAACATAGCTGGACTTGGGTGAACACACTTATTCTTAGCACTTCACATTCATGAACAACTAACCTACAGGATTTCTGCATGTATTCAGCAGTCATACTGTTTGTCTATAGTCTAGTTAATCTTCCATTCTTCCAGACAACTCATTTTATACTTATTTTATACATGAATGTTATTTCAACATTCATTGTTCTCCCATCCTGTCAGCAAGGAGGCCATCCCTACTGGTGTGAGAGGGATAGTCTCAGTCTACTCCTTTATCTAGGCCTAATAATTAGTAGTGCTCATTTTTGTTCTCAAAAGTGTTCATATTTAGATGATAAATTATAACCATCCTATTCTTAGCAGATAATCAAACCTTTAGAGCAGGGCATGTGCTTGGACCTTTTACTCTTTTCTGTCTCTCTGTTTACTTAAGTGATCTTATTAAATCACAAGGTATTAAATAACACCTGTATCCCTAAAAATTTCAAAGTGAGATCTCCTATCCAGACCCATACTCTGATACTCAGAACTCAAATATCCAGCCATTTGCACATCCTTGCATGTTGGTTAAATAGGCATCTTAAAATCTTTATAGCCAGCACAAGATCTGGTGTTTTCCCATCAACCTGTTCCTCTTGATTTTTCCTCAGAATAGTGATAATTCCATCTGCCCAATTTATCAGGCCCAAAACAGCCATTTTTTTGACTCCTCTCTTTCTCTCACACCTCTCACGCACTGTCAGAAAATCCTATCCGCTGTACTCTAAAATATATCAAGATTTTGACCACATCTGTCTCCACTAATATGACCCCAGCCACCACCATCATTTTGTACATGAATTGTTGCATTGGCCTCCTAACTGGCTTTCCTGCTTCTGAACTTGACCTTCAGTCATATTCAGGGCTAGGCATCTGGATAGTGTCTGAAATATACAGATCATCAGTAGAGGCAGGTTATAGATGACTAGGGACCATAGCCTCCCATTTTAAATATTTGCTTAAATGTATACTGGATGACCTTAGTTTCAGATAATAGAAAACATGGGCTGCTGTACTGTGTCAGGCAGTAAGATCTGTTTACTAGTCCAACCAAAACAGTCCCTTAGAGGACCTCTAAGAGCAGAAGGTAGGGAGCATGGGGCCTCCCATCCTGTGACTAGGACAAATGATTCCTCCCTCCATCCTCATGTATGCCTTTTGCCAGCAGTGACATGTCAGTACCCCTCCCCACAAGTTCAAAAGCAGAATTCCCCTTTCAATTTCTTACAAAGCCTGCAACTCTCACACCGGGAGAAGAACAAAAATAAGCAAAACTCACCAAACCTGGAACCTGAACTTGCTTAAAATACACTCAACTCTAAAAAATGTGACCCATTTTTTAAACTATAAAGAAGAAAGCCAGGATACAAGGAAAGAGAGTCAAAAAATGAGAGAAAACTGCAGAAAAACATCTAGAAAAGTACAGATGAGCGCAAAGAACCTCACAGATACACAGACACACACACATGGGGTCCTACCGCCACTGTCATCTCCTGGGTGATTTGTCACCCTCAGTGATCCTGCCCTCTCATGTTCACATCCTTCCATAGTCCCCTACCATGTTGTATCAGGATTGCCTCTGCAGAATGGGGCAGAAGTGACGGCATGTAACTTCTGAGGTAATGTTATAAAGGACAGACACCATGGCTTCTGACTCTCTCTCTTGGACTGCTTGCCCTGAGGGAAGCCAGTTGCTATGTTGAAAGGCCCACATGGCAAGGAATTGAGGCCTCTGCCAAGAACCATGTGAATGGGCCATCCTGGAAAGAGATCCTCTAGCCTTGGCCAAGCCTTCAGTTGTCAGCAGCCCAGCTGAGAGCTGAAGTGCAACCTCAAGAGAGACCCTGAGCTGGAAACACCCTGCACCTGACTTGCAGAAATGGTGTGAGATAATAAATATTTGTTGTTTTAAGCCACTAAATTAAGCCACTAAATTTGTTATGCAGCAATAGATAACTAATAAACTGCCTGCAAAATTTGTGACTAACAGTTTCTAAGAGAACTAAACTGGAAAGGGACAGTGGTCCCACTATTTTCATATGTGCAGAAGCAGCTCGATGAATACCTCCTGAAATTCTGGACATCAACATATTAACTGAACCATCTGATAGAAGGCTAAGATAGTGGCTTAGGAAATACCCCAGAGAAACAGCATCACTTCCTTTGGGACACCTTCATCCTTTTTGTCACTTCCCTCGTCTATGTTGATGAGTTACCCAGAAACAAGTCCCTTTAGCTGCAGATCTAGAGCCTCTTGAATGGTGGCAGTGTTGACATCGCCCCCCCCCCCCCCCCGCCCTGGCACCCCCATCAGCTATTTCTTCTGTAACTCCATTTATATTCAATTTGAATTTCACTTTCAGCACTATCATTTTTCCTTTCTTTGCTGCAGTTTCATCTGTTTTGGCCAGTTCCCTCTTAATTATTCATTTTTTGTAAAGTGTAAGGTGAGTTTGTATAATAGAGAGTCTGTCTGACTCCATATGTAATGTTTGACTGATGAGAGCTGTCAAGCTCCATGTCTTCTTTCCCCTTCTGCCCCACATCTGAGGAAGCTGGTGTGAAAGCCCAGGTGCTCCCTCCTTTGGTTCTGGAGGGAAGTTCAAGCCACATAAACCCTGGCGTGTAGGTGGGAGCCCACTCTTCAGCCCCACCCCTTAACCACAATAAAACCTCTAAGCCAGTCTCTTCCCTGCTCTCTCAAGCCATTTTTGGACCTGCTTGGGAGCTATCCCTGTGCACTCCAGAAAGCAGCATTATGTGAGTAATAATCCTTTTCATACTCTCTTTGTGCATGTGGAGTGTCATCAGTTTTGACATCCATACCAAATTTTGGATGGAAAGTCCATCTCATTTCTTCAGGGTAATGTCAAAGATAAACACAGCTGGACATCAGTTAAAGTGGTCAAAACAGGTTTTATTCAGTAACTACTGACTGCAGGGAAAGGAGCTGAGCTCAGTTCTGATTTGTGCAGAGATGACTGGACATTTTAAAAGGAGAATGGGGGGCAAGTAGGGGTTCAAGTAGAGTCAGAGAAGTGGCAAATTACAAAGGGTTGGTCAGTGTAAATGCAATTAGGCCACCTGTCTGCCAGCTGTGTCTGCAATTATTGAAGTTAGGATTCTATCCCACAGAGACTGGGAAACAGAAGCCCTATCCTTTCTGATGATTATATTTTAAAGGAGCGGCTTTCAGGTCCTTGAGAGAGGCATTTCTGAATTGTAGAAGATACATATACATCTCAAAGGGACAGAGGAAGGAATCATAATTGTAAATTCTTTTTAGGAAATGCTTTAAGAAAGGAGGTCAGGGGCCTATTGTCAGGTGTTGGCTGGAACTAATAGTAAATTCTCCCAGCAGTGTTGAGTTTTCTCAGGCAGGCAGTTTAATGTGTGTGTGTGTGTGTGGGGGGGGGGGGGCTGGTTGGGGGGAAAGGGGCTGTGTGGGTGGTCGTCAGGGGTCATCCTAGGCACATGGCCTTATGCTGCTTAGAAGCTATGCTAGAGTTTGGTTGTCTCTCTGCAGAGGTATGGATGGAGTCATTCTGTGCTAAGAGTGCAATTCTTAGTAACCACAACAGTTTATCACTGGGAGACAGAGAGCCCACACAACTACAACTATTGTTGTCTTTGCATGAATCGAATAACAGATTTGCAGTGACCAATTACGAATAGACTTGGAAAGAAGCGATGTGGCTTGTCACTGATCATGATGCACATCTGTTATTAATGTAGTGATTGTAGACTGAAGAGCTAGCAGCCAAGTTTTTGTACTTTATGCGATTACTCATAGTTAATATAAAGTGGTAACTGAAATTTGAATCTGGTGTTACTTAACTAAACCATGATGACTGAAATTCATGCATGTCCGAACCATGCAAAGGATTGCCTGTCGAGTATAGTGTTGCCACATTTTACAGGAATGTAAATTGTGCAAATTTAAAATAATGTGAATAAATATTTCAAGGTTGTATATTATGCATAAAGTTTGACATAATGCAATCCTCTTAGTATTTTAAAAAATTGTTGGGAATCACAGAATTTCAAAACTCAAACAGCAAATTGAGGACAGTATTCGTTATTACTATACATCACCCCCTTTAACTAAGACACAAAATTTAACTCTATCATGTGTCAGTCTCCTATAAATGTGTGTGTGCTTTGAAATTTTTGTGAAAGATCTGCTGACTTGTGCTGTGTAGGGGAGGAAGACATTTCCTCTTCCCAAATGTGGGTTCGTCTGGCCGGAGAACGAATTAAATTCACATGAGACACAATAGCAAGAGAAAATTAAACAAAGCTTTATGAGGACCATGGCCAGGGGCCTTTCTTCCCGAAGAAAGGGCACCGAAGAAGTGGGGTGCACAGAGTGGTTATATACCCCCAAACGGGGTGTTTCACATATGATTGAAATGTCCCTCCGACAATAGTGACAAGATTGCCCTGTCAGCACACTGCTTGAGGGACACAGCAGGTAGTGGTCTGCTGTCTCAGAGGGTGTAGCAGGAGGCAAGTCTATTGTCTTGAGCTGGGCGGTCACAGGTGAGCGCAGCAATCAGTTCCTAGCCTAAGGAAAGATGCTTAATCCTTAAAGAAATGCCAATGTTGGGAGGGGGAGGAAAGTCAGTTACAGGAGGTTACCAGACAAGCACAATAAAATGCAGATTTAAGTCCTTGCCTTTGGTATTGATTAAGAGTTTTTAGAAAGAAGGTCATCTCCTTTCTTCTTCCTGGTACAGAGAGGGAGGCACCTTTACAGATAGAGATTTAGTTCTACTTTTTAGTTGCTTTCCTGTCTGCAAAGACATGAGCCACAAATAATCATGCCAAAGAGACATGTGTTGGGGTGGCCAATTCCAAACCCCTACAGCTGCTATTTTAATATTCAGTGTGGTTCAAATTCAAAATCTCTTTTTTTTAACCAACTAACCCAATTATTCATTTAAGAGTGCTGTTAATGCTTGTGCTGTAAAACATGCCTGAAAATTGATAACTCTGGGATAGAATTTTTATGTTTAATAAAATTTGATTTTGATGCACTGTGCAGTTGAATTGGTAGTTAACAGTTTGAAATGCTCAGAAAATATGAAGTAGAAGTAAAACAAAATTTCTTTAGCCCATTTGTAGATTTATGCTCTTTGAGAATGCACTCTCTACACTTATTCCGAAGGGAAAATTAGTACTTGATTATCTAGGGGGTGAATCTTGCCATGTCTTCACTTACATATTCTTCACATCACTACTATGTATTATAATATGTTGGTTTCGTTGAACCCTGATTAAAAAAAATAGCTTCGAAAAACTTAAACCTCTATAATAGACGTTCTCGGGACAATTGGGAAATTTGAATATGGACTTGATATTAGATGCTATTTATGGAATTACCATTAACTTTTATAGGTGTGATAATGGTATTGTGATTATAGTATGTCCTTAATCTTAGAAGATACATGATAACATATTTAGGACTGAAATGTCATCACAAATAATTACACATCTAGATAAAGCAAATATGGCAAAATATTAACCAGCTGTTGACTCTAGATGAGGTATGTCTGTTCAATGAGTTCTTCCAAATTTTGTTTGAAATTTTCAGTAAGACCTGGGAAATACACTGGCCAAGAAAACGTTTACCTTGTTTACTTAAAACAAGGATTAGATTAAAACTTAATCTCTAATAGTTATGCCCTTAAAATCCCATTTCTTAAAAATATCAGAAGGTTGTGCACAGTCGTGTAAGGGAGATGAGGCTGTGTATGCTAGTCCTTTTCTTTCTGTTTGTGTATACAGTAGTTCCCCCCAGGGGATGCCTGAAACCACGGATAGTACTGAACTCTATATATACCAGGTCTTTTCCCATACATAACATGCCTATCATAAAGTAACTTTAAATCAGGGACAGTAAGAGAGTAACAACAATAACTTCTCTGTGGCATATCTGAATTGCAAGCACCACTGCTCTTGCACTTTGCGGCCATTAGTAAGTAAAATAAGGATTACTGAACACAAGCCCTGGGGTACCCAACAGCCTGATAACCCAGACAAGCCACTAAGTGACTAACGGGCAGGTCGGGTATACAAAGGAATGATTCACGTTCCAGGCGGGATAGACCCGGAAGGCAGGACCTTTCATCATGCTACTCAGAACAGAACGCAATTTAAAACTTAGGAATTATTCATTTCTGGAATTTTCTATTTAATAGTTTTAGACCGGGGCTGACCGCAGGTAACTGAAACTTCACAAAGCAAATCAAGGATAAACGGGGGTTTACTGTACTTTATTCATTTACAGTTTTTGTGTATCGCAAGTAATTTTGAGAAGCTGGTGTCATCATTACTACCACTGCCAACGCCACAAGCACTAAGCTGTTGTACCTTCCTGGGAGAAGCTGTGCTCTTACGGGGCTCGTTTTCTTAATGTCTGTACTGCCGGTTTCCTCTCCGTTCTTTCGCCGGCGTCAGAGTCTGGCCTAGCACGGAAAGCTCCCCTCCCCTGCCGCCGTTCCCGCCTACGCGGCTCGGGCCCCACAGCCCGCTCCGGGGTGGGGGCTGGGGGTGGGAGAGGCTGGCTTTTGCCGCGGGGCCCGATGGGAAACGCCCCTCCCGGTCTGCGGCGCGCACTGTGCAGGGGCCGGGAACGAGCGCTCTGGCGCATGCGCCGCTAGGCCCACGGCCTTCGTCTGGGTGCGGCGGAGGCTACTGGAGCGTGGTCGGGGCGCGGCCCTAGCGCAGACGGCCGAGCCTTCGTGGGGCGGGGGCCGAGCCTGCGGGGGGCGGGGCCGAGCCTGCGGCGGGGCGGGGCCGAGCCTGCGGGAGGGCGGGGCCGGGCCTCCGATCCTAGTCTGGTGGAGGGGCAGCGGCGGGTTTGTCCTGTCCCGGCTCGGCGCTTGTGCGCCGACTGGCGCCTGCGGGTGGCTGTAGTGTTGACGGCTCCAGTTTGGGGGCTGCCGCTCACTCAGTGAGGACAGCAGGGAGTCCGCGCCTTCTCGCTCTGATTAGGAAACGGAGAGTCGGGCCAGCGACTGCCTCCAGACCACACAGCTCATGGGAGACGGCGCTGAGAGGCACATCCACATCTGCCTGCTTTATAAAAAACGATTCTGCCTAAATCCATCGTTATATCCGTCCCAGCCCTGAGCCAAGGGACATTGCCGTCAAGTATAATGTGAACCCCGTTTTATCACGGGGCGCTTGTATTTTGGGGATTCTTGGTGTGTTTTCAGGGCTTTTGGGTCACATTTCATGATGGTTAGTTCTGGGCCTGATCTGAACTGTTTAGCCTGTGTGTCCTCAGTGGTCCTTCTCATTTGAGTTTTTTGTAGGTCCAGCCCGAAATTGTGGGGCATAGGGAGTTCCAAGGTTTGGGGCCATCATGTAGGTTACAACTAAAATGATTTTGTCCCCTAGGTTCAGGTCCTGGGTCCTAGGAACTGTAGGGGAGGAGGACATTTCCTCTCCCCAAATGTGGGTTCGTCTGGCCGGAGAACGAATTAAATTCACATGAGACAGAATAGCAAGAGAAAATTAAACAAAGCTTTATGAGGAACCATGGCCCAGGGCCTTTCTTCCCAAAGGAAGAAAGGGCACCGAAGAAGTCGGGTACACAGAGTGGTTATATACCCCCAAACGGGGTGTTTCACATATGATTGAAATGTCCCTTTTACAATAGTCATGAGGCTGCTCTGTCAGCACAGCTCTTGATGGAAACGACAGATAGGTCTGCTGTCCCAGTGAACGCGGCGGGATGGCAGGTGTGTTGCCTCGGGCTGGGGAGGGGGGTCACAGATGAGCGCCGCAATCTGTTCCCAGCCTAAAGAAAGATGCTTAATCTTTAAGGAGATGCCAACGTTGGGAGGGGGAGGGAAGTCAGTTATAGGAGGTTACCAGACTAGCACAATAAAATGCAGATTTTAAGTCCTTGCCTTTGGTATTGATTAAGAGTTTTTAGAGAGAAGGTCATCTCCTTTCTTCTTCCTGGTACAGAGAGGGAGGCAGCTTTTACAGATAGAGATTTACCTTACAAATGTAAATGTGTCCTAAGGAAGGGCAAGTTCCATTCCTCAGAGCCTCCTTCCCTGTCCCAGTTTATCAAAAGCAATCAGCCTCAAATAATCCTGATGCCAAAGAGACACATCTTGGGGTGGCCAATTTCAGGTCCCCACAGAACAAAGGTGACCTTGTGAGGTAAAGAGGAATCCCACCTGGAAGATGGCCCATCTGAAAGGAGACCTCCCACGGGGCCTGCAGAGCAGAGGAGCAGCAAGGCCGGAGAAAGAGCAGACCCTAGATTTGCAATGGCTATTAGCGGTATGAGATCCTTGTGCTCCCGCAAGCCATCCTTCAAACTGTGACAACCTGAGGTTTGAACCAAGTTTCAGGGGAGGTGAGCTGGAGCTAAGGCAAGGGGCAAGTCTGCCTAGGAAGTGTTGCTTCATTTGAGGGTTTGAGAGAGTATGGTCTGGGGGAAAGAAATTCCCCCACCACTAAGAAAATTCTCAGACCTCCCTAACAGCCTTTGACTTCTTTCAGATTCTTCAGTTTTTCCAGATCCTCAGGGGCCCTCACATCCTGCCCCTTACCACATGCAGCTTTGAGAGATGTGGGTGCTTTCTCCATCCTGACTTCACAGACTTAGAAAGTAATGCAGGAAAAAGCTCCCTGGATTACCCATGTCTGCCTAGCATGAAAGATGAAAACCACTGAGCCAGAGAAGGTGAATGCGTGGGTCATCTCGTTCATTACTCGCCTAGGCAGTAGATTTTCAGACACAGTTCAGTCAAAACCAGTTTCTGTCAGAAGACTGAGAAACTACTGTCAAGGTGGTTAAGAACCAAAGGATGTTCTCCGACAGAAGGATATTTTATTCGGCTAGCAAGTGGAACTCTCTAGGCAGGAGAATCCATGAGGTACAAGGCAGTTCAGATCTCTTGTAATCTGTTCTTTCTTCTCTCCCAGCTCCACCTTTGTACTTCTCTACACGTTTCCTAGACCCACAGAAGATGAACAAATCTCAGGTAAATTGTTTATTGTTTTTTCCCTACTTCGTTTATAATGTCTTGTGTGAGGCTTTTAAGGGTCAGGTGAGAATGAATATATAAGAATACATGAAAATCGACTTCAGGGAAAATATACAGGAGCACACAATATCAGGTAAAGTGGTAACGCAGAAATATGCAAGTTCTATACTATTACTATGCTATACTATGCTATCATCAGGCAAATTTGTCTGATTTTTCTGATGTTCATAGCAAAAATGCAAACATTCTCTGTTAGGTGATTTGCATTGGCCCTTAAAGAAATCTTCATGCAAATTACTCAAGAGACATTAAGAATTCTAAACAATGTTTCTTTCCTGGTCTTCCTGGAGATAACATAATAAATTATCTTTCAGTGACTACTGGAAACCAATGCAGCTTGCTGCTTGTAATCGTTCCTTAGGGGAAGCAGGACACTTTGTGCCAAAGAGAACTCAGTCAATACAGGTTTCTAAGGGGCTGAAACACCGTGGTCCCGTGGACCTCTTTCTGATGGTCCTGCTTGATCCAGGTGTAGAACCTGGGATATCTGCAAGAAAGCATGGGTTATATCACCTTCAGATATCTCCTTTAATATTGCGTATAGATTGTGCAGCAGATGGGTATTTTCTGGCAAATGTTTCCCTATTTCCCTTCCACATGTCAAACCACATCACTTGCTGGATCTGTCTGGTAAGCGATACCAGTGACCTTATTATGGCAAATGTCATGGATACTTTAGTAGTTGCCAAAATTGAGCATTCTGTCCAGTTGATGCTCATGGCCAGTCTCCTAGAAAGTCTTCTCAGTTGGTTTCTGGTCTATTCCTCCCTCTGTGATTATTTCTTTTCTGTTTTCTCGATGGAGTCTTTTTCCTCTTCTTGCCTCTTATTTTTGCTTCTTCCAAGGTGTCCGTTATTGCTCTCCTGTTGTCCTCACTCTCCTGGTCTTGCTGACTGATCTCTTCTCCTCTTTGGGGATGCACCGTTTGCTGGGGTGCTTGAATCTGGCTCTCCCCTATCTTAGGCCCTAATGGCCAACTCTCTGCTGAACATCTTTGTATAGCTCTTCTGAAGGCCCTCCAAACTCTACAGATCCCAAAGGAAAGTTGTTATTAACAGCACTCCACCCTTCTTCTTTATTCTGATATGTGATCATCAAATGTTACCGTCAGCCAGCCCATCAACCAGGTGACAGACGTGGCATTTATTCTAAGTGCTGTCTTTTACCAGCTACCTATACATCCAATCAGTGATCAAATCTTACTACTTTTAAGTTGCTAATATTTCTTTCTTCTTTTGCAATTGAAGTAAGTTGCACAAATCCTAAGGGTACAACTTGATGAATTTTTCATATGTTCTGCATCTGGATAGTTATCACCCAGATCAAGATAAGGGACATTTTCTGTACTGTAGAAGGCTTCCTTGTGTTGTTTCCCAAATGGTACTTGCCCACTCTCCCTCGAGGGAGACTTTGACTTCTATTATCATATCTTAGTTTTGCCTCATTTTAAACTTCATCTAAATAGAAGCATGGGTTATATATTCTTTTGTGTCTGACTTCTTTTACTCAGCGTTGTGTTTGTGAAATCTTCCACGTGTAGCAGTGGTTTGGTTTTTTCCCATTGTATGAACATACCACAGTTTATCCATTGTGCTCTGGATGGATGTTTGGGCTGTTTCTAATTCTGGCTTTTATACATGTCTTTTGGTATACATGTGCACTTGATTCTGAGGGGTATAAACCCAGGAGTGGAATTGGTGGGTCATAGCACGTGTATGTGTTTGGCTTTGATAGATTTCTGCCAAACGGTTTGACAGAGTAGGTGTGCAGCTTGACACTCCTGCCAGCCGTATGTGAGAGGTCCTGTTGCCCCATAGCCTTGTCGGCATTTGATATTGTTTGTGAGGATTTCCTTTATTTTCTTTCTTCTTTTTCAATGTTCAGTGGGTAAGTGTAGTGCTGTCTCATTGTGGTTTTGATTTGCACTTTGTTGATGACCAATGATGTTGAACATCTTTTCATGTTTCCTCACTATTTTGATATCTTTTTTTTTGAAGTGCATGTTCCAGTCTTGTTCATTAAAAAAAATGATAGTTTTTCTCTGCTGTATTAACTTGTAGGAATTCTTTATATGTTCTAGATATGAGTCCTTTGTCAGATATATGTACTGCAAATATCCTCTTTGAGTCTGAGGCTTGGTGTGAATTTTAAGTCCAATTTATCAATCTTTTTTTAATGGTTAGTGCACTTTTTGTCCTATTTAAAAAAATCTTTGCCTAACGCAAAGTCATAAAGGAATTCTCCTATGTTTTTGTTCTAAAAGCTCGAATTGTTTTAGCCTTCACATTTAAGTCTATGATCCATTTAGAATTTTATGTATATACATATATGTATATATCTTTTTATTTTTTGGTATGAGCTATAGCTATCCACTTCCCACAGTACTATTTATTGAAAAAACTTTTCTTTCCCAACAAAATTGCAGTGGTGTCTTTGTCGAAAATCAGGTGACCAAATATGTATGTCTCTTCGTGGATTCTTTTTTTTTTAATTTTTAAATTTTTAAAATTGTTATTAGTTTTTAAAGATTCTATTTTTCCTTTTTCTCCTCAAAGCCCCCCGGTACATAGTTGTGTATTTTTAGTTATGAGTCCTTCTAGTTGTGGCATGTGGGATGCCACCTCAGCATGGCCTGATGAGTGGTGCCATGTCTGCACCCAGGATTTGAACTGGCGAAACCCTGGGCCGCTGAAGCAGAGCACGTGAACTTAACCACTCGGCCACGGGGCCGGCCCCCCGTCTTTGTGGATTCTTGTTTCTACTGCAGTTGTCTCTTTGTGTAACCTCATGCCAATACACCTGCCCTTATTATTGCAGCTTTATAAAAAGTATTCGTATCTGTGGATATAAATTTTCTGCTTTTGTTCTTCAAGATTTGCCTTGGCTACCTTAAGTCCTTTGTATTTCCGTATAAACTTTATAATCATCTTGTCCAACCCCCTCCTCCATGAATCTGCTGGAATTTGGTATTGCAATCAATCTATTATAGATCAATCTGGGAGACTGGTCATATTAATATTAACTTGAATTTTCAATCCATGAATGTGCTGTTTTTCTCCACTTACTTATGTCTTCTTTAATATTTCTCAGCAATGTTCGATAATTTCCATGTGTATGTCTTGTACTTCTTTTGCTAGATTTATTCTTACGTAGTTGAAAATTTTTCTTCCCTGTTTAGAGTTGCTAGTAGATAGAAATATAGTTGATTTTTCTATATTGAACTTGTTTTCAGTGACCTTACCATTTATTAACTCTAATAGTTTATCTGTAGATTATTTTGGGTTTTCTACCCATACAATTATATTATATGGATGTTTCTTCCTTTTTAATCCACTTTTTTTCCTCCCCAAAGCCCCAGTACATAGTTGTATATCCTAGTTGTAGGTCATTCTAGCTCTTCTATGTGGGATGCCACCACAGCATGGCTTGATAAGCAGTGTACAGGTCTGTGCACAGGATCTGAACTGGCGAATCCTGGACCACCGAAGCAGAGCACACGAACTTAACCAC
Source organism: Equus quagga (assembly GCF_021613505.1). Lineage (NCBI taxonomy): Eukaryota > Metazoa > Chordata > Mammalia > Perissodactyla > Equidae > Equus > Equus quagga. Next base: position 114,929,821 of record NC_060268.1, read on the forward strand.
TTGGCCATGGGACCAGCCCCCCTTTTTAATCCATTTTTAAGCTTTTATTTCTTTTTCTTTCTTTATTGCTGTGGCTAGGAGCTCTAATGTACCATGGCATAGAAATAGTACATTTTTGTTTTCTTCCCAGTCTCAGGGAAAGTTTTTAATATTTTGTCATTTAGCATGATGTTTGCTGTAAGTTTTTTGGTAGATATTCTTCAGGAAGTTTCATTCTATTTGTGGTTTGCTGAGAGTTTTTATCATCTAATGGGTGTCGAATTTAAATATTAGGATGATTATATGGTTCTCTCCTTTATTTAACATGTTGATTGAGGTAATCCTATTAATGTTTTGATTTTCAGGTGTTAAACCAGCCTATTTTCTAGGAAAAATCCCACTTGGGCTTGATATTCTATCATGTTTAAATATATTTCATGATAAATTTTTTAGGAGTTTTGTCTTTGTCATGAGAGAGACTATTTTCATTTCTTATAATGTCTTTGTCAGGTTTTATGTCAATTTCATACAGACCTCAAAGAAACATGTTAAGTGTTTCCTCATTGTCTATTCTCTAGAAGTGTTTTTGTGTAAAGATTGGTGTTATATATTCCTTAATTGTTTGTAAAAATTCACCAGTTAGTTTATCCAGGGTCTAGATTTTCTTTATGGAAAGTTTTTAAGTTATAGATTTAATTTCTTTATATTAGTGAAATTATCCTTTAGAACATGATATAAGTTGTAGTTGTTTCTTCCCAGTTTGTCATTTGTCATCCCCAGCTGGGAGCAGATCCTTTTTGTTCCAGGGCAAAGCACAGCTCACACACACCAGTTCAGATAACCACAGTCACACCAAGGGTTGCTCAGAGTTCACTTTGCTTTCTGGCTCTCTTTCTCCTTGGGTTGATCCTCAGGGAGGAAGCCAGCAATGGTGCTAATTTAGCATCTTGATAGGAACTAAAGGCTTAAAACCCTATCCCACCCCTTAATATTTTAGTCAAGGTCAACAGTGACCTCCATTGCTAAATCCAGTGGTGAAGTCTCAGTCTCTGTCTTACTTGACCCTTTAGCCACATTTGACACCATTGGTTACTTTTTCCTTCTGATTCACTTTATTCACTTGGCTTCCACACTTGCTTAATTTCCCTTCTCTCTCATTGTTTGCTGATTCCTCCGTTTCTTCCTATCTCTGAATGTTGGTGTGCCCCAGAGCAAAGTCCTTGGGGCTCGTCCTTTCACTGTCTGAGGCCCTCCCTTGGTGATTTCATGTGTTCTCATCAGTACTGTTTGTGGCCTGACCACTTCTGATAATCTCTGGTGCACAGATGTCTCCCTGCACTTGAGATGCGTATATCTAACTGTCCTCTATATCTCCACTTGAATGTTTAGTAGACTCAAATCATCATGACTAAAACTTACCTCCTGGGCACCCCCTCCCAAACCTACTGCCTTGGGAGCCTTCCCCTTCTTGTTTAGTAGCAGACCCTTTGGAATCTTCTTTTTTTCTTCTTCTTCTTCTCCCCAAAGCTGCCCAGTAGACAGTTGTATATTCTAGTTGTGGGTTGTTCTGGCTGATTTGTGGGATGCCGCCTCAGCATGGCCTGATGAGTGGTGCTAGGTCCATGCCCAGGATCCAAACCCATGAAGCCCTGGTCCGCTGAAGCAGAGCACATGAACTTAACCACTTGGCCACGGGGCTGGCCCTGGAATCTTTTTGACTTGTTTTTTATCCCTCATGCTCCATATTCTTACTGGTTGCAAAACACCCTGGGCCCTATATCTAATCTAGAGTCTGACCTCTTCTGATCCTCTCTACTGTAGTTACCAAGACCAGGCCAGGGTAATTGGTCTTGTCTTCTCTGGATTATGGGAATAGTCACGGAGCAGGCCTCGCTGCTGCTCAAGCCTGGCCCCTGAGCATATTACCCAGAGTGTTCCTTGTAGAACATGAGTCAGGTTATTCTGTGTCACTCCTCTGCTCAACATCTACATTTTTCTCTGTGTAAAAGCCAGCGTTCTTAGAGTAGGTTATGTGGCCCTTATTTCTCCAATCTCACTTCCTTAGCTCTTTGATCACTCTGCTCCATCCCTGCTTATCTTCTTGCTCTTCTCGAAACATACCAGGCACAATGCCACTTTCATCCTTGTACCAAATTACCCTCTGCCTGGAGTGCACTTTCCCCAGGGAAACTGGTGGCTCACTCCCTCTCCTCCTTGCTCAAGTGTCATTACTCACTGAGGTCTACACAGACTCCCAGCTTAAAATTGCTCCACTAACCCCCAGTGTTCCCATCCTCCTTACCTTGGTCCACTTTGTTTTTTTAACATAGCACTTCTCATCTCACACACTCTACAGTTTTCTCTGGTGAATGCACTTTTATATTCCCACCAGCAATACCTGAGGGTTCTAATTTCTCCACTTCCTTGCCAATATTTCTTATTGTCTATCCTTTTAATTGTAGCCGTTCTGGTGGGTGTGAAGTGGAATCTGATTGTGGTTTTGATTACATTTCCCTAATGACTAATGATGTTGAGCATCTTTTCATGTGCTTATTGGTCATTTGTGTATGTTCTTTGGAGAACTGGCTGTTAAAAACCTTTGCCCACTTTTTATTTTTATTTTACTTTTGAGGAAGATTAGCCCTGAGCTAACAATCTGTGCCAATCTTCCTCCACTTTGTATACGTGGGTTGCCACCACAGCACGGCTGATGAGTGGTATAAGTCCGTTCTGGGGATCCGAACCCATGAACCTGGGCTGCCAAAGCAGAGTGCGCCGAACTTAACCACAACACTACAGGGCTGACCCCGCTTTGCCCATTTTTTAATTGAGTTATTTGTCTTTTTATTATTGAGTTGTGAGAGTTCTTTATATCTTCTGAATGTAAGTCCTATCACAGCTGTGATTTCTTTCCTTACGTTTCAATGATTTTTGACCCAAATCATATACCTTTCTAGCTATTTATCATTTTCATTATTCCCAAACGGTTTTTTTCTTCCATTTCCATTACTAAATGGTTATTGCTAACACGTAATTTAAAAGTTGCATCTAATTGCCCATCAGCTAGTGATTTTCATCTTGTGTCTCAGATTAATGTTTTGATATAATGACTCGTGGTGCTTAAGCTTCCTATTGTTGAACTGGCCTTACATTATTGGAATAAACCTGTCTTGGTCTTTCATTTATTTAAAAAAATTTATTGAGCATTCCCTATGTTTTATGTGGAAAGTCCACTGTGAACAACAGAAAGCCACTGCATAGTCCAGTGGGTTGTGATATATTGTTTTTATAATATACTCCTGAACTAATATTTTATTAGGAATACTTGCTTCAGCATTATAAGAGAAATTGTCCTATGTTTTGTTGTTGTTGTACTACTTTGTAAGGTTTTGGTATTAAGATTCTCATAGTTCACTGATGATTTGGGAGCTCTCCGTGTTCTGTGGAACAGTGTATGACATTGTGACTTACCTCCTTTTGAAAGGCTGGGAAAAGATTTCTAGTCCTCCTGGTTTTTATATCATCAATGGATTTGCAAATCTCATGTTTAATTATTGGTCTGATGATCTTCTTTGGGAATCAATTTTGTTAAAATTTTGCTAGTAAACAATGTTTTCTCCTCTATGTTCTGAAAATTATTGCTGTGAAATGCCACATATGATTCTCCTATAATTTTACTGTTCTTGCATCTTTGTGGATATATGCCTTTTCTCAGCTCTGTTGTATATTTGTTCCCACTTTCCCACTTTTTTCTCCCAAATTTTGCTCATTTTATGGGACATACTAAAAAAAAGGCTTTCAGTTTCAGTCTTCCTCATTAATTTTGACTTTATTTTAATTTTATTAATTTTAGATTTTATCCTTATTTTTTCATGTTTTCTTTGGTTTGTTTTTATTTTTCATATTTCTTTTAGCTAAATATAAAGTTCATAATTATTTTCAGCCTTTGTTTTAAAAATAAATTAAAAATAAGTTTTCTCTGTGATGGCTTTAGTTGTAGCTCTTAAGTTTTCATGTAATGAATTCCCCCTTTGTTTCTTTCTAGGAAAGTAGTAATTTGGATGTTGGTTACTTTTCTTTGATCTAAAGTTTTTGATTTGGAGAATGTCTCATTTTATGAGTTAATGGCTTTTCGGTAAGATTTTTTTTCATTTTGGTTTTATAGGTCATAATTACACAGAGTAGCTTGTAAAACCTCTGATCTGTAGAACTTAGTTTCTCCGAAAGCACAGAATTACATAATAATTGTAAGTGGAGCTTTATTGTCAATGACCTGGTTCCAATTTAGGATGACCTTGGGAAGTTGGGTAATCTTTTTCTGCCTCAATTTTCTTATCTGTTAAATGGGGAAAAATACTATTCACGTTATAGGTTTGTCCTGAATATGAGATAATGTATATTTAAAATATTCTTTGAAAAGTACTCTTCTAAATAAGTGCCCAATGAATTTTTGCTGTCATTATTAGCTACCTGAACATGAAAGTTAAATAAACTCCACTGGATAGTTCTTATTGAGAGAGATTATGTCTCACTGTAATTGTGCTTTGTTTTCTTTAACCAAATTACCTTGTAATTGTAGCAGTTTTTCCTTTATTTAGATACATGCAGATTTGACTTAAACTTTGATTAATTTTACTATTTATCATTATATGGCATCTGTCTTTGCCCCATTGAAAGTTTAGGGCTGCAAATTCTACTTAATCTGATATAAATAAGGCCATGCTTGTTTCTCTTTTATTTGCATTTTCTTTTAATATTTTGTCCATTTCTTCGTGTTCCACCATTCTTTATCTCTTTGTTTTAGACTTATTTTTGTAAACAACAAATGGCAACATTTTGTTTTTTTAGACCAATATAACAGATAAGAAATATATTAATTCACATTTTCTGCAACAATTCATATTTTGGTTTTATGTATCTACCTTAGTTTACTAAATATTCTATTTGAATATAATATAATAATATGTATCATAATTTATATTATTATACTTTTTCGGAATCTTTACTTTTTCTGCCTTGTTAAAATTTCTGATTATTTCATTTTTCTTCTCTGTGAATTTGATAGTTTTCTGGTTTTCAGTTCTCATAGCTACCAACCCCACTCCTGAATATTGTAACTGAGCCTCTGTCTACTCACGTATCAGGATTACTTCACTGCTCCTCGGCCACTCCCTGGTGTAGTGATTACTGCTCCTTCTCCTTCAGCTGCTCTTGGATGACCTTAGAAAGCCCTAATCCACCCGTCCACCCCACACCACACCCAGACTCCTTCATTTTGCTAATTTATCAGTCTATTACTGGCTCTTCCCTTATGGAGAATCTCTTCTGTTTCAAGAGGTGGTCTTTAACGTTATGTTATACATTTCAAATCATGTTAATATTACCCATCTAGTTGTAACCACATATCAATAACAAGATCTGTTGTTTCCCACTCCTTCCCCTCCTCTTCACTTTCCCCTTGCTTGAGATTTGTTTGACAGCTTGTTGGTACCTCCTCAGTGTTTTCTCTGCAGAGCTTACGAGGGTGATTTATTCCCCGAGGCCCTGCTCATTTGAATGCATCTGGTTTGGGGTCTGTCATATGAAAGATAATTTATTTGTGTGTGGGATTCCTGGATTGAAATTCTTTTCTCCTAATCTCATTGTCTTTTTGTTTTCACCACTGCAGCGGAGATATCTGAAGCTAAGATATACTTCTCTTTACTTTCTGAGTCAGCTGGTCTTTCCTCTGAAAGCTTGTAAGAGTTTATCCTTGTCTTTCAGAGTTATATAAATGTATGCCTCAGTGTGTCTTTTTCATTAATTCTAGGTTGATGGTTTTCTTCTTTCAACACTTTGGACGTTTCACTTTACTTTCTTCTTGCCTGGATTCTGAGAAGTCTGTTGCAATTCTTATCATTCTTCCTTTGTAGGTAAGGTTCATACTTCTCCAACCTCCCTGCCCCCCAACCTCTTCACTTCTTTCAAGAATTTTCCCTTCGTCCTTGGTTTTCTGCAGTTTAACTATGATATGGTTTTATTTATCCTGTTTGGTATTCTCTGAGCTTCCTGGATCTGTCATTAATTTTTGGGTGTTTTTGGTCGTTATTACTTCAGATATTTCTTCTACTCTGTTCCTTATTCTGCTGATATTCTAATTATGCATATATTATACCTTTTGATGTTGTCCACAGTTCTTGGAGGTTCTGTTTTTTCATTCTTTTTCTCCTCCCGTTTCAGTTTGTGAAGTTTCTGTTGACCTGTTTTCAAGCTCACTGATTCTTTCCTCCGCTTGTTGTGTGATGAGCCCGTCAAAGGCATTCCTCACTTCTATTACTGTGGTTTTGACTTCTAGCATTTCCTTTTGATTTTTTTCTTAGAATTTCTATTTCTCTACTTACGGTGCTCATTTGTTCTTGAATGTTGTCTAATTTTTTCACTTAACTCTTTAACATATTAGTCATAGTTATTTTAAATTCCCTATCTGATAATCCCCACATCTGTGCCGTATCTGAGTCTGGTTCTGATGATTACTTTGTCTCTTCTGAGTGTGTTTTTTCTTGCTTTTTGGTATGCTTGGCAATTTTTTCTTGAAAGCTGGACATGGGTCTGGTAATAGAACTGAGGTTTCTCGTGTGAGGATTTATGTTCCTCTGGCTAGGAGTTGGGCTGTGTTTCATGTTTTTTGTAGCTGTAGTTGCCAGAGGGTTCAAATTCCTTTAGTGTCCTTGTTTTTGACTCTCCGCTTTGACTTTGGGCCTCCCTGTGTCCTGCTGTGTCTTGAAACTGTTCGGCTCTGATCCACAGCTGTGATCCACTGTTGTCGCTCTGGAGCCTGTTGATGTTGTGCGAAGTTGTAGAGAGGCCAGCATTCTATAATCTTAAAATTAAATCGCAGTCTTTTAATTAGGCATGTGTCCCAGTGTTTCTCATGAACTAGAAAACTGTTACTATTTTATTTAAGATTTTTTTCGGCTTTATTGAGGTGTAATTGACAAATAAAATATTAAGATATTTAAAGTGTACATTGTGATGATTTGATATATATACATGTTGTGAAAGGACTTCCCCATCCAGTTAATTATCACATCACCTCACATATTTATTTTATTTTTTTGTGCGAACGTTTAAGTTCTACTCTCAGTAAATTTCGTTTATACAATATAGTGTTATCAACTATAGTCACTATGTTATACATTAGATCCTTAGATCTAACTTATCTTATAGTTGAAAATCTGTACCTTTTACCAACCTATCTCTGTTTCTACCACCCCTAGCCCCTGGCAACCTCTTTTCTATTCTCTGTTTCTAAGTTTGATTTTTTTTTTGGATTCCACGTATAAGTGATACCGTGCAGTATTTGTCTTTCTCTGTCTGACATATTTCACCCAGCATAATGCTGTCAAAGTCCATTCATGTTGTCCCAAATGGCAGGATTTCCTTCTTTCTCATGGCTGAATAATATTCTACTGTATATATATATATATATATACCACATTTCTTTGTCCATTCATCTGTTAATGGACACTTAAGTTGTTTCTATATCTTGGCTTTTGTGAATGATGCTGCAGTGAACATGGGAGTGTAGATATCACTTTGATATCTGTGTTCTTTTCCTTTGAATATGTACCTAGAAGTGGGATTGCTGGATCATATGATAGTTTTATTTTTAATTTTTTGAGAAACCTCTATAGTGTTTTCCATACTGGCTGCACCAGTTGACATCCCCACCAACAGTGCACAAGGATTACTTTTTCTCCATATCCTCGCCACCATTCAAGGGTCTTTCAAACCTTTGAGATTGTCCAAGCCACCTTCTTTGTTCTTAGTGGCTCCCTGTAGTCGAGGGCACACCAAGACCTGTCAGTGCACCAAAGGAGAGGATCTCAGTCAGCACATAGATGAAGGCTGATTGGAGGCTGGATCCTCAGACAGCAGCTGGGAAAGTATGTAGTTAGGTTCATTTCAAGGAAAAACTGGAGATGGCTTTTTTGCATGCTCCCTCTGCAGTGGGCTTGGGTATATAGTCCTGGGGGGTAGGAGGGTGGAGGTGTGTGCTCCTGCACAGTTTAGAACTCTTTCTTTTGTTTACTATAGTCCTGTGGGTCTTGTGAATGCAAGCCCTGGTGGATATCAGAGCCAGGCAATCCAGGGGCCTGTCCCTTGGGCAGCAGCTGTAAAAGCTGGGTTGCCAGACGTGTGTCCAAGCTCTTTCTGGGGAGATATTGGCAATTTGGAGTGGGCTTCAGGAAGAAGGCAGAGTGATGTCTTATGGCTTCCCCTGTTTGCTGGGAGCATTGGAGTTAGCTCCTAGATGCATGCTAAATTAGATGTCTGGTCCTCGGGCAGCAGCTTTTAAAGTATGCAGATAGCCTCTTTCAGGGAAAGACTGGGAGACTGGCCTTCTGTGTGCTCCCTCTGCGCTGAGCCCTTGGGGGATGGCCGAGGCAAGTCTCAGGAGCCCTTTAAGAACTGTTTCTTTGTTTGCCATAGTCTTGTGGTTCTAGTGGATGCAAGCCCTGTCTGCTTTCAGAGCTCACTGTTTTGAGGGCCTATCCTTTGATAAGAAAACTTCACATATTGAGGTATATGGGGTAGCTTATTCTGGTTTGAACCTGATTTGGCCTGAACTAAAGAAGCCTTCCTTATGGCCTATCAGACATACATTGTACATCTGCTTTAACCATTAAAGATAAGGATGCACTAAACATTATCTCAAAGTAAAAGAAGGCACTCTTTGAAGATAAGGATGCATACTTCCTTTCCTATGATGCCAGTAGCACCAGTATCAGTACCCCTGAAATAGTTTCCTTTTCCAGTCATCAGGGTCATGTTGACCTGCTAATCTATAACTAAATATCTCTTTGAAACTTTGGTGAATATGTATCCTGGACGTGTTTGATGTATGTTCCTTGTTCTAAAAATGTATAAAACTGTGTTGTAAACCATGCTTCTCTGGAACACTTTCTTCCTTTGTGGAGACTGCCCTACCGGGCTAGTCCTCAGCTTGGCTCAAGTAAATCTCACCTTATCTGTCTTATCTATAGATTGGTTATTGGTTATTTGCATTGATACCCTCAGGTGGGAGTCTTAAAAGTTGAGGCACTAAATGTGGTGTCCATAACCTTTGCTCCTCAGAGAGAAGCTTAGAGTTGAGAGTTTGTTCCTGATGGTGTGGGACTGTTCTGGGGGTGGGGTTTGTCGTAAGGTTGTGTCTCAGTGTTTCCTATGCATTTCGACGTGGGTATATTCTTATTCGCTCGTTGTGTAGGAGTCACTCGGCTAGATTCTGGATTTCTTTCAGAAGGATTTGCTCTGTGTGTTGCTGTCGATCAGTGTGTCCATTGAAGGAGGTGAGTTCAAGAGCCTCCTATGTCACCATCTTGGACTGGACTCTGTCACTATTTTATATGCCCAGGAAAGAAGGCTCAATCATCTTGAGATCTCCCATGTGTACTCACCAGTCTCTGTCCTTTGTCATATGTTCTAGAAGATTTGCCCAATTTTTCGTTTATGTCTGTTATATGTTAGGCCTTCAGTTAAGAGTTTTGGTTTTCACAATTCAGCAGTCAGTTTTTAATTTTTGAGGACTTTTTCTTGTTCTTTGATTCTTTGTAATTGAATTCAGTTCTTTAAACAGTTTTCTGCTCTCTCTCTAAATGTGAGTTTACCATTGGAATTAGAAGATTTTTTTCCATTTCTTGCTGCAGTTTTGTTTTTTGTGTGTTTGGTTATTTTGATTATCTTAGTTCTTATGTTATGCCCTTGGTTTTCCTAAAATAGCTCTGCTGCTTCATTTTCTGTTCATTTTCTGTAAGTGAAGAACTGTATGTTTATTAATGTAGGTTGCTAGTTTTACTTTTACCTTTCAGATAATTTTTCTCATTTTCATGGCCTGTTCTTCCAGGCTCCTGTGCGGAGTTCCCTCACGTCCTGTCCTTGTACTGTTACGCCCTCAGTCTCTTTCCTTGGAGCCATCTGATTCACTGCTGGTTTCACTTACCACCAAATGCCAGTGACTCCCTTTCCTCACCTTCATCTTGGGCTTCACTCCTGAGCTTCAGGACCGCACATCCAGCTGCCTCCTGGAGATCTCTGTCTGCCTATTCCACAGACCCTTCGAGCAGAACATGTCCAAGAGCTCTCTGACTCTTATTTCTGCCCAACCTCTTTCTCTCTGCTTCCCAGTCTTTGCAAATGGCACCTGGATTTACCTGGATCCTCATAAAGACACCCTGGGAGGTAGTTTCCCTGTCTTTCCCTCTGTTCCATGAATCAGGGAATTGATTTTCTTTTTCTGTTGCATCAAGTCTCTATTCTATCTCTCCATTATTAGCCCCTGGATTAGGGGGTCAACTCTCATCCTGGTCCTTTCCTTCCTTTTTTCCTTAACCCGTTCTTCACTATTCTTCTAGATCAGTGCTGATTAATAGAATAGCCACGTATGTAATTTAAAGTTTTCTAGTAGCCACTTTAAAAAAAGTAGAAAAGAAACAAGTGAAATTAATTTTAGTGTATTTAATTGAACTCAGCATATTCAAAATATCATTTCAACATGTAATCAATATTAGAAAAACACAATTAATAAAATCTTTTACATTTTTTTGTACTATCTTTGAAATCTGGTCTGTATTTCATACTTATAGCGTACCTCTGTTTCCCCTAGCCACATTTCCTTTGCTTGGTAATATGTGTGGCTATGGGTTACCTTATTGTTTAGCCCAACTCTGCATCATTGCTCCTGAAATGCATATTTGGACATGTAACTCTAGAGTTCATTTCACCTCTTCATTGACTCTGTTATCTGCATCCGTGATTTCAAAAGTGGGGCTCTATCTCCTACCTTGGTGGTCTAAAAGCATGTATTCAGAATCAGCAGCAGCATGAACATCACCTGGGAGCTTGTTAAATTACATGTTAATCATTCAAGAGGCAGTTTCTCTTGCATTTAGAGTGTATTTTATGAGTTTAAATTTGATATTACCATATTTTACTTTTCTCGCCTATTTTCTAGATCAGGGTTTAGCAAATTGTGGCACATAGACTAAATCTGACATGCCACTTCTTTTTCTGCATAAAATTTTAGTGGAACATGGACATACCCATATGTTTACAAGGTGTCTGGTTGCTCTCATGTTACAATGACAGAGTTGAGTAGTTGTGACAGGGATTCTGTGGCTTTCAAAGCTTACAGTATTTATTATTTGGCTCTTTAAAGAGAAGTTTTTCAACTCCTGCTCTCAGTCAGTGGTTTTTAAGCTTTGGTGTCTATCAAAATACCTGAAGGGCTTGTTAAAACTCTCTTTGTTAAGTCTCATCCTCAGAGTATCTGTTTATTAGATGTATTAGTTATCTAATGCTATGTAAGAAATTATCCAAAAACTTAGCAGCTTAAGACAACAACAAACATTTACTATCTAATGTAGTTTTACTGGGTCACCTATTTACAAGTGGTTTCAAAGCAGGGTAATTCTGGCTAGGGTCTCATGAGGCTGCAGCCATCTCAAGGCTTGACTGGGCCTGGAGGAATTGCTTCCATATTGGCTCGCTCACATACCTGGCAGATTAGTGCTGCTGTTCAGCAGAAGGCTTCATTTCCTCCCCAGGTGGACCTCTCCATAGGGCTGCTTGACTGTCTTCATGACATGGCAGCTGGCTTTCCCCAGAGGCAGTGATCCAAGAAGGAACAAAGTGGAAGCAACAATATTCCTCTGTGACGTGACCTCATTAGTGATATTCTGTGATTTCTGCAACATCCTATTGGTTACAGAGGTCAGCCCTATTTAATGTGGGAGAGGATTGCACAAGGGCATGAATCGCAGGAAGTGAGAATCACTGATGACCATTTTGGAAGCTGGCCACCATGGTAGGTCTGGGATGGGGCCTGAGAATTTGGATTTCTAACAAGTTCCCGGGTGATGCCACTGTTGTTGACTTATGTCCACACTTTGAGAACACTGTCCCAGGGGCTGCCCGAGAAAAGCTGTTGGAGTGTGGGAAGGAATTGCTAGCATATCTATATGCAGATATTTGTATTAAAAAAAATAAGAATGAGATTTTACGTACATATAAACGTATAAATAACTATGCTGGGAGAGTGCTCATATTTTAATTAAGGGGTAAAAGATCAAATATTCTGGAACCCCTAACTGTAGGAACATGTCTCCAGTTACTTTTAATCTCGCTTCTGATTATATCTTTGAGGCTTTATCTTGATACATCTCAAGCCCTATTCTGCTATCATGCATTTTCATTAACTTATCAAATATTTTTTAGTGCTGCTATGCCTTATCTACGTAGTTGGCTCATATTTATAAAGAACACATGATTTATGTATCAAGACTTACAGCTTTACTCCTCAATAAAGCTCAACCTGATATTACGTTAAGTTCCATTTTGAACTTAGCTTTTCTTCCCTTTTCGCAACTACCTGTCTACCTTTCAGAGACTTGTAGTATTGCTTTTGGAAAATTTATTGCAGATATATATGTTTAAATGTTTTCTGACCTGATTATAAACCACTTGAGAACAGAATTATTCTTTATTCATGTTTACATTCCCAGAAATTGGGACAGTTCCTGTCACATTGGCAGGACCTTGTATACTGTTTGTAAGAATTAAGAAGTTAATACACTGGCAAGTCCTTGTACTGTGATTTCTTATTTTCCCACAACGTGTAATACTGACAGAAGAGATCCTATATAGCTTTTTCTCTGCAACTATTAGCTGTGAACATGATAATGTGTTAGATCTCCAACATGTTGCATGCTGTCCAGTTCTCGTCACTATAGATTGAACACAAATGTGTTGTTTCAGGGGTCAGTGTCATTCAAGAACGTGACTGTGGACTTCGCCCAGGAGGAGTGGTGGCACCTGGACCCTGCTCAGAGGACCCTGTACAGGGACGTGATGCTGGAGAACTACAGCCACCTCGTCTCAGGGGGTAGGGAATGTATAATTTGTAACTCCAAATAACATTTTTTCCTTTTTCTCTGCTGATATATGTGGTTTCTTTGTAGAGATTAGTGATTTATAGATTTGAAATTCCAGAGTCAAAGGCAATTGATCCCTTTCGGGCACTATGAAGAACATTTATGGGGCCAACCCGGTGGCATAGTGTTTGAGTTTGTGTGCTCTGCTTTAGTGGCCTGGAGTAGGTGGGTTTGGATCCTGGGCGCAGACCTATACACCACTCATCAAGCCGTGCTGTGGCAGTGTCCCATGTACAAAATAGGGGAAGATTGGCTCGGATGTTAGCTCAGCGACAATCTTCCTCAAGCAAAAAGAGGAAGATTGGTGACAGATGTTAGTTCAGGGCCAATCTTCCTCACTAAAAAAAAAAAGAAGAAGAAGAAGAAAGAAAAGAACAACAATTTGTGTTCTCTTCTCCAGTGAAATGTTCAAGTGGACCTATTTTTCTGCAGGCGCACCTTTGTCCTCCTTTAAAAATCTCGAACCTCATGCTACCTGGTCCAAGTCCTGTGTCATTTCCCATTCACAGGGTATTGTGTTACCAAACCAGAAGTGATTTTCAAATTGGAGCATGGAGAAGAGCCGTGGATATTAGAGGAAGAGTCCCAAACCCAGAGGCCCAGGTGAGTGAGTGAGTACAGAGGATGCTGTAACCCAGGGAGAAATTGGATGTTAGCGACTTAGTTCAGATGTTGGCATCTTTGAAATTTTCAGGAAACTCTTTTTAGAGTTAAAGGAACTTTGGAAGTGGCTGAGAATAATTGGCCACCGTGCCCCAGATGCATATATCACACTGACAGATAACAGCTAAATGGTCCCTTTTGTTTTCTTCCAAAAATCCAATCCTTGCCCCTCTTGTTTTAGATATTTGATTATTCTTTCTGCATCAATTTTAGTTGTCTTCTTTTAATCATATATTATGTATTCCTTCAATAATTATTAAATTGGCATCTACTGTATGCCACTTTCGTCTGTGTGCTGGGGCTACAGCTGTTAACGATATGATGACTGTTTCAGTGATAAAGAGAATGAAATGTGGTGCTGTTTGTGAAAGTGTGGTCAGGGAGAGCCTCTTTGAGGTTCAGTATAATAATGAACAGATTTGAATGGAGTAAGGCAGTAGATTTTGAATATTCTGGCCAGATGGTATACCCTGTACCAGGATCCTGAGGCCAGAGTGTTTAGGGTGTGCAGGACAGGATGGTGCGTGCCAGGCTGGATAGAGGTCAGTGAGTGATGGGGAGGGCGTTAGAGATGATGTCAGAGAGGTAGTTGGGCCTTTGTTATCTTTGGCCATGCTCGCTATTGTAAGCTCCTTAATTTTATTCTGATTGAGATGGAGCTATTGGAAGGTGTTGAGCACAGGAGCACATGTGCTGATCTGATTCATGTGTGTCTCGACTGCTGTGCAGTGGAAATGCTGACAGAGGGGCGAGGAGGAGGGTAAGAGTAAAGTCAAGGAGGGCAGTTAGCAGTACTCCGTGTAAGGGATCCTGCCGCCTTACACTGGCTTGGGAATCATGAATGTCAAGTGACATGGTTGGATTCTTGCTATATTTTGAAGTTGTAGCCAAAACAGGATTTGCTCTTAGATTGGATTGTGCATACAAGAAAAAGAGAATAATCAAGAGAAAATCTCAAAGATTTTTTTCCCTAGGCACTGGACACCTGATAATACCATCAACTGAGATGGGGAAACTTGGGGAGAAGCAGTTTGGGGAGGAAATAAGTAAAGATATAGGTAAACTCAAACAGTATTGTCTGTGTAAAATAGTAGTAATGTTTGCTCTGTTGGGTATAAAAATGACAAAAGTAAAATATTGACAAATGATAGCATGTAAATAATTTGCCAGTTGATTTGACTCATGTTCTTAAATCCTTTTATTGTTTAGAAGAAATGTTGACTTAAATATAAATGGTAAAATTTAATGAATAAATGCTAAAAGAAAATGATAGGTAACTTCTAAACTTTTAAAGGGAAGAAAATGGAAAAGAAAAAAAATCACCAAAAATATATTGGATCAGACCAAAAAAGGACAATGAAGCCGGGGTGGGGGGGGGGGGGGGGGGAGCAAGTGAAAATTAGAACAAGTGGGAACTCTAAATGAAACAGAGGAAACCAATCCAGATATTATAATCCAGTAATTACAGTACATTCAAAGGGACTAAATCCTGTTGTTAAAAGACAGATATTGTCAATTTGGAATTTTACAAATCTAGGTATATGGTGTTTGAAAAGTACACATGAAATATAAAAAGGAGTAAGGGAATATTCCATTACTATAATATAAAAAGGAAGAGTGATATACTTCAAATATTAAACAAAATGGAATATTAACCCTTGGTGTACCATCAGGGTTTCAGTGTACCCAATTTTAGTTTTTGAGTTTCTTTTTGAAGCAGTTCTATTTGCAAGGATTGATATTTTATGTCTTTCATAATCTCTTATAATTATGAATTAAAATAAAATTTTAACCTGAATGAACAAAGAGAGAATTTACTTATTTTTTAATTGAATAAAACTTATTTTATCTTGCAATTTCCAGATGGATGACTTGGTCCCATTTGTAAATCTAAGAAACATAGGATTGTTGTCATCTAATTTTAACATACTTTGAAATGTTTTTCTATCACCCTAGCAATTATTTTAACACTACTCGTCAGTTAGTACAACCGTGCTAAAACAGACTAAAATATAAGAAAATAGAAAAATAATGGAATTTCTTAAAAGGATAATACAATAGTGAAGTAAATCTTCATTGTTATACCACCCTTCAGTTTTCTTATTGAGTTCTCTGAAGTTCTGCATCAATTGTGATGAAGGTATGAAAGAAGTCTGGAGACACCTTATTTGTCATTTCTTTCTTTTTTTAGCCTTCATTGAACATAGTTGAGAATTCAGAATTTTTATCTTCTGCCTTTAATTGCAAAGAGTAGAAAATTGAGAAGACTTTTCACAATTATTAGACAAACAGAAGATGAATGTAAAGAGACAGGTAGAAGCATGGTATAATTGGTTGTATAAGTGGATTCTCAGACTGTAAGTTTTAGATGATGATATCCTAGATGAATAAAGATGTACATCTGATCCTGTTATAAGAACAACCTGAAGGTGTAGTTCGTTTGGACATTAATATTCCTTGTGAATCCCAGTGAGAATGCAAATATAGCCCAGGCAATAGAATTTTCCTTTTAACTCTAATGGAAATGAGCACTTTCGGAAATTTAATTTGATGGTGTTATACGGAATAGAAGCGTGTACATTAGTGAGGCTCTTGCTTCAGGAGATAATGACTAGATCCTGACCTAATTGTTCTAAATCTAATTGTTCCTTTGATATCTCCCCTCACCATCACTGTCTATTAATTTTCCTTGTGATTCTACTTAGTATTTGTTGAGTTGTTAGGCTGATCCTATTCTCTGTGAGGTTCCCCATCCCAGCATCAAGCAGTCATCCAAACATTTTTCATTTATTGCTTGTTTGTGTTTATTTCAAATTCTATCCACTTTTGAATGTCACATTTTTTATATTGAAGTATAATTGACATACAACATTATATTAGTTTCGGATGTACAACATAATGATTTGATATTTGTATATATTGCAAAATGATCCCCACAATAAACATTTTTGAAGTGCCGAATTATTGTGTTTTGTTGCCAGATTTACCAGTCATTTTCCACTACTGCAAGTTATTTTTTCCAGACTTAGGGGAGCAAGGCAGTGTACCCTTGGGATTACTTTCCCAGCCAAAGACTTGGCTATAAGACATATGAATATGTCTTCCTTTCATAAGAAATGTGTTAACGTTTGTAAACTATAGTAAGTTATTTTAATTTCTAGACTTCTGCATAGTTGACCTGATGGAGAAGAGCCAGGAAAAGTAAAACCAGCCCTTGTGTAAAGTTGATTTTCTCAACAACAAAACACTGGCTAAGGAGGGAAATAGTGTATTAGGAAAAAACATTTTATCTGGACACAAACTCTGTTCTATCCAGAAAAATAGCTGGTAAATGTGACTCATATGGAATCAGTTTGAATTATATTTCAGAATTAATTATTAGTAATAGAAAGTCCTTTGTAAGGAAGGTTGACAAGTTTAATGCACATGAGAAATTGCGCCTCTGTACAAAGCACAAGAATTCTCATTCCAGAGAGAAACTTTTAAAATATGATAGAAGTGGGAAAGCTATCAGTCAAAATGAGGACCTATTTCAGCATCAGGATATTCAAGCTCTGAAGGAATATTTTGAATATAATGAATGTGGGAAAGCCTTCCGTGAGGGGGCAACTTTCATTACCCATAAGAGAGCATGCTCGTGGGAGAAACCCTGTGAATATAATGAACATGTGAGAACCTTTTCTGATAGACCAACATTCATTGTTCATCAGGGAACTCATACAAGGGAAAGTCACTGTGAATTTAAAGACTGTGAAAGGTGGTGTTGGTGAGAATTCAGCTCTAAATAAACACCATAGAGTCATGGGGAAGAAATACTATGAGTGTATTGAAAGTGAGAATAGTTTCAGCAAGAAGTCACTCCTTCAGTGAATGTATAAAGGAGAGAAAACCTTTGACTGTATTGAAGATTGGGAAGTATTCTGCAAGATGCCAAATTTCATTCAGCATCAAGAAACACATATAGGAAAGAAAGTCTGTAAAATTAACCAATATGTTACTTCGTTTTGGAAGAAGCCAATGCTTCCTACAAATCAGAAGACAGATATAGGAGAAAAACTCTGTGAATGTAGTAAATGTGGGAAAACCTCTTGTCCTACATCAGAGGATACACAGAGGGGAGAAAGCCTATGAATGCACCAAATGTGGGAGAAATTTTTCATATAGGTCAGGCCTTGCAGTACATCAGGGAACACACACAGGGGAGAAACCCTATGAATGTAGGACATGTCAGAAAGCCTTCAGTGATGGGTCAGCTCTCAGTACATCAGAGAATACATACAAGGGAGAAACCTTATGAATGTAGGGAATGTGGGAAGACTTTCTCCCAGAAGCCAAACTTCATTAATCATCAGAGAACTCACACAGGAGAGAAACTCTATGAATATGATGAATGTGGGAAATCCTCTGTGAAAATGAAACTGAGAGAACATCAGAAAACACATACAGGAGAGAAACCTCATAAATGTAATGAATGTGGGAGAACTTTCTACCACAAGTCATCCCTCACAGTACATCAGAGAACCCACACAGGAGAGGAGCCCTATGAATGTAATGAATGTGGGAAAACCTTCTACCAGAAGTCATCCCTTACAACACATCAGAGGACACACACCAGGGAGAAACCCTGTGACTTTAATGGAACCTTTCACCTGAATCCTGACTTCACTAAACATCAGAGAAACAACACCGAGAAGAAATCCCTGTCAACATCCTGAAAGCTCAGAAAACTTCACCTCTTGTCAGACTCATTGCAAAGTAGAAACAACCTGAGATTGGGGTAGGGGACTCAATAAATATGAGAAATCTTTCACCCAGAAGTGACATTTCATTGAATAGCAAATAATTGATATTTGACCACTTTATTAATGTTTTGAAGATGTAACAGTGTCGACAAAAGTAAAAAAATATGGAGGCCTTTTCTTTTGCAGAGTATGTAGAAGTATGCCATATAAGAGAAATTTTACATGATAGGTTTGCTTGTTGGAACCCAACATGGTAGGAAATATACATGTATGTTGCTTAACAACTCATAAAATTTTCATTTCAGAGTTTTATTATGAATATGAAATGTGCAAGGTGTCTCACCTTAATACCTATGTAAATTTTTTTGTTTTAATTGAAATTTTTATTGAGATAATTGTAGATTGCAAGATGCAGTTGTAAGAAATAGTACAGAGAGATCCCATGTACCCTGTATCCAGTTTCCCTCAGTGGTAACATCTTGCAAAATCAGCCAGGATAATGACATTATTGGTACGATCCACTGATCAGTTCAGAGTTTCTCAGTTTTGTTTGTACTCATTTCTGTGTATGTATTTAGTTCTATGCAGTTTTATCATGTGTGGGTTCATGTATCTACCACCACCTTCAAGATACAGAACAGTTCCATTAGCACAAGGACTCTGTGTGTTGTCCTTTTATATCCACATCCACCTCCCTTCAGTATCTCCCTCATTCCTGCTCCTGCCACCTAGTAACACATTCTCCGTTTCTAAAATTTTATCATTTAAAAAATGTTATATGAGTGGGGGCCGGCCCAGTGGCATTGTAGTGAAGTTCGTGCGCTCTGCTTCAGCAGCCCGGGCTTCGCAGGTTCAGATCCTGGGCGCAGACCTACCTACCGCTCATGAAACCATGCTGTGAAGGCTTCCCACGTACAAAATAGAGGAAGACTGGCACAGATGTTAGCTCAGGGACCGTCTTCCTCAAGCAAAAAAAGAGGAAGATTGGCAACAGACATTAGCTCAGGGCCAATCTTCCCCCCAAAAATAAAAAGATAAAAAAAGAAAAAAAATGTTGTATGAATTGAGTCATACAATACGTAATCTTTTAGAGTTGGCTTTTTTCTCTCAGCATAATTCCTTGAAGATTCATTCATCCACATTTTTGTGTATATCAATAACTTATTCTTTTTTATTGGGGACTGTTATTCCTTGGCATGGATGTATCACAGTTTACCCATTCACCTGGGCTGTTTCCATTTTTGGCTATTTTGAAAAAACTGCTATGAGTGCTTGTGTATAGATTATTTTGTGTGTGAACATGTTTTCATTTCTTTGGGATAAATGCATAAGAGGGCAGTTGCTGGATGGTGTGGTAGTTGCATGTTTAGTTTTTAAAGAAACTGCAAAACTGTTTTCTAGAGTGGCTGTACTGTTTTACATTCCCACCAGCAATGTACGAGTGATCTAGTTTGTCCACACCACATTTGGTGTGTTACTTTTTTTTTTTAAATTTTAGCCATTCTGCTTGGTGTATGGTGATATATCATTGTGGCTTAATCTGCATCTCCCTGACGGCTAGTGTTGAACATCTTTCCATGTGCTTATTTGCCATTTGTTGATCCTCTTCAGTGAAATGTCTATTCCTGTCTTTTGCCTGTTTTTAATTTGGATTGTATTTTTACTGTTGAGTTTTGAGAGTTCTTTATATTTTCTAGATACTAATTTTTTGTCAGACATGTGATTTGCAAATACTTTTGCCTAGTCTGTAGCTTGTCTTTTCATTCCCTTTACATGGTCTTTCACAGAGGGAAAATTTTTAATTTTTATGGAGTCCAACTTATTAATTTTTCCTTTAGCAGATTATGCTTTTGATGTCAAGTCTAAGAATTTTTTGCCTAGCTCTTGATTGTGAAGATTTTCTCTTATTTTTTAAGAAAAGTTTTATAGTTTTACTTCTTACATGTTAGTCCACAATCCATTTTGAGTTAATTTTTGTGTTAGGAGTGGGGTTTAGGTCAAGGTTCATTTTTTTGGCCTTTGGATATCCAATTGTCCCAGTACCTTTTATTGAAAAGGCTATCCCTCCATTGAGTTAATTTTGCATCTTTGCCAAAAATCAGCATATTTGTGTGGGTCTTTGGATTCTCTCTTCTCTTCTGTTGATCTGTGTCTGTCTCACCACCAATACGATATTGTCTGGATTACTGTTGCTATATATAGTAAGTCTTAATATCATGTAGAGTGATTTTCCCCACTTTGTTCTTTGTCAAGATTGTTTTACCTGTTCTAGATAGGGCCTGTTCTTTCCCATGTTTATTTTAGAATAAGCTTGTCTATTTGTACAAAAAACCTTACTGGGATTTTGATATTACATTTGTAAATCAACTTGGGGAGTGTTGATCTGTTTACTTTGTTGAGTCTTCCAATCCATGAGCATGGTGCATCTCTTCATTTATTTAGATCTTTGATGTCTTTTATTAGCATTTTGTAATTTTCAGCATGCATATCCTGTACATGTTTTGTTAAGTGTATACCTACGTATTTAATTTTCTTTGGAACAGTTGTAAATGGTAATGTGTTTTAAGTTTTGGTTTCTGCATGTTCGTTGTTGATTTATAGAAATACGATTGATTTTTTTTGTGTTTATCTTGTACCCTGTGATCTTGCTGAACTCACTTATTAGTTCTAGGAAGTTTTTTTGCAGATTCCTTGCGATTTTGTGGGTAGACTATCCTGTTATCTGCAAGTAGAGTTTTATTCCTTCCTTTACACTCTGTATGCTTTTATCTCTCTTTTCCTTATTGCACTGACTAGACCTTCCGATACTATGCTGAATGAGAGTGGTGAGAGTAGACACCTTTGCTTGTTCCCCATATTAGGGGAAAAGCATTGTCTTTCAACATTAAGTGTGATGTTAGCTGTGGATATTTTATCGATTCTTTTTACTAGGTTGAGGTAATTTCCTTCTGTGTTGAGTGTCCCCAAGACCACTCCTAGGTTTGGTGCTTTGCTTGGCGGACTTACAGGACTCAGCATATAGTCGTACTCATGGCTAAGATTTGTTTCAGTGAGAGGATACAAAGCAAAATCAGCAAAGGGAACAAGTACATGGGGTGAAGTCCAATGGAAAAGAGGTACATGTTTCCAAGAGTCCTCTCCCAGGGGAGTCACACAGGATGCGCTTAATTCCTCTGGCATCAAATTGTGACAATATATGCAAAGTGTTGTCTACCAGGGAAACTTGTTAGAGACTCAGTGCCCAAGGTACTGTGCCTGACACATGCCAAAGTTCCAGATGTCCAGAAGGAAAGCAGGTGTTCAGAATAAGTCATATTGTCTGCACTCACAATTTAGGCACAGTGAGCCATTCTTATGAGGGAAAGATGGGAGCACTCCTGAGATCCAAGCTCCCCGGGGCCAGCCACAGGCCAGCCTTGTGAGCAGGTCTTCCTAACGATGTTAATCCCAGGCTTGCTTTGTTAACCCTTTTCTGCACACCTTCTCTTCCTAACTTGCTCAGTTTGTCCAGGTGTTGGATTTTGTTAAATACTTTTTCTGCATTTGATATGATCATATGGTTTTTCTTCATTAGCCTGTTTATATGGTAGATTATATTATGAATTTTCTGATGTTTAGCTAACCTTACTACTTGGAGTAAATCCCTCTTGATCATGGTATATAATACTTTTTACACACCGTTGCATTCGTTTGCTAATATTTTGTTACAGATTTTTATGTGTAAGTTCAGGAGAGGTACTGGTCTGTAGTTTTCTTTTTCCTTACTGTATAGCTGGTTTTGGTATTAGGCTGATGTTAGCCTCATAAAATGAGTTGGAAAGTGTCCCTCTTCTGTTTTTTGGAAAAGAATGTCTAATTGGTGTTAATTATTCTTTTAATGTTTGGTAGATTCTCCAGTGAATCTTGGTCTGGAGATGTCTTTTTTGGGAGCTTTATAATTATGAATTTTGTCTGTTCTGTCAATTGCCGAGATTGAGGTGTTGAAGTTCTCAATTATAATTATGGATTTGGGCTTTTTTAGCTTTATCATATTTTTATGCTTTATGTATTTTGAGGCTCTTCCAGTTGGTTCATTTGCATTTAGGATTTCTGAATGTTATGTCTTTCTGGTGCATTGCTCCTTTTATCATTCGTTATGTAATATCCCTCTTTGTAGTAATTTTCTTTGTTCTGAAGTTTACCTTATTCAGTATAACACCCTTTGTAATTGTCCAACAGTTCTTGGATCTTCTGTTCTGTTTTTTCTCCTTGCATTTCAGTTTTGGAAGTTTCTATTGACATTTCTTCAAGCTCACTCAGTGATCCTTTCCTCAGCCATGTCCAGTCTCTTGATGAGCCCATAAAGGCATTCTTCATTTCTGTTGCAGTGTTTTTGATTTCTAGCATTTGTTTTTGATTCTTTCTTAGAGTTTCCATCTCTCTGCTTACCTTACTCATCTGTTCTTGCATGTTGTTCATTTTTTCCATTAGCACTCTTAGGAGATTAATCATAGTTGTTTTAAATTCTTGGTCTAGTAATTCCAAGATCTCTGCCATATCTGAGTCTGGTTCTGATGCTTGCTCTGTCTTTTCAAACTGTCCTTTTTTGTCTTTTAGTATATCCTGTAATTTTAATTGAAATCTGGACATGATGTACTGGTATATTAGTGTTCTCCAGAGAAATAGAACCAATAGGATATATGTAGAGATTTATATATATATATCAAGTTCAGATGAGGTTCTTAGGGTGAACCTCAATCCAGTATGACTGTTACCCTGTGAGAAGGGAAAAGAGACACAGACACAAGAGGAAACACAAGAAGATAGAGGCAGAGAAGGGAGTTACCCTGTCACAGCCAAGGAATGCCTGAGACTACCAGTAGCTGGAAGAGGCCAGAAAGGATCCTCGCCTATAAGCTTTGGAAGGAGCCTGGCCTTGACACCATTTTGATTTCAGAATTCTGGCCACCAGACCTGTGAGAGAATAAGCCATGCAGTGTGTGGTACTTTGGTGTGGCAGCCCGAGGAGACTCAATGCACCAGTCTATTGAGCCCATTCAGCAAGTTTGTATTTGTGTTATTGTATTTTTCACCTCTATAATTTTCATTTAGTTCAGTTTTATAACCTCTGTTTCTTTGCTATTTTCTATTTTTTCATTTATATCAAGAGAATTTGTAATTGATTTTTGAAGGCTTTTTATTATGGCTGCTTTGAAGTCCTTGTCAGATAATTGGAACATCTGATTCGCCTCTGTTGATGCCAGTTGATTGTTTTTTCTTGTTCAGTTTGCGATTTTTCCTGGTTCTTGGTATGATGTATGACTTTCCACTGTATCTTGGATATTTTTTCCTATGCTGTTAGAAGACTCTGGGTCCTATTTAAATCTTTTCTTTTAGCAGGCAGTCACCCTGTTTAGGTTTAGTGTGCTGGTCCTGGCCTACTTTGTGGCCAGTGTGGTTGTGGGTCCAATGATAGATCCTTGATCTGTTTGGAATCATTGGGGCTCCTACTGGTCCTTGCTAGTATTGCTTGAGGGAGTAAAGGGCTTTCCTTAGGCTGGGCCACCAGGTTTCTCTGTGTGCTGAGGGTGGCCCTGCCCCACAGGTATGAAGAAGCTTCCTGGGCCAGACCTCTTGTTATGGCAGAATTGCTTTTGGCAATGCTGCCCAGCTGCTCTGGAATCTCTCGGTGGGAGGGGGAGTCTGCACACCATGAGGAAAAGGAAGATTCCCAGGCCAGGTTGCTTGTTATGGTGGAGTCCTCTTGATCCTGCCCAGCCACTCTGATGTCTCTGGGTGGGGAAGGGAAGTCTTAGGCCCATGGAGACCAAGAATCTTCTAAGACTGGTCTGCTTGTTGTGGTGGAGTCCCTTCTTCTGGTGCCACCTAAAGGTGTAGGAACTCTTGATGAAGGAGGAGAGACTCAAGTGGGAAAGAAGCAGGCTTCCTCTGGCCATTCATTGTTAGTGGGGCTCCCAATTGATACTCCTTGCTATTAGTGCTGGGCTCACCTGGTGTTGTCAGGTGGGCTTGTGTTCAGTCGAGGGGAGGAATGAGCCTACTGCGCTTGCTTCTGTTGCTAGATTGGAGGTGGGAAAACACTGGGCCTGGGTCACCTTTTCCTGTTGTGTGGGGGATGTAAGAGACTCCCTGCCCCGTGCCGTTCCTTCAGTTCTGGGCCCCACACCGGTTTGCCTTCTCACCACATTTTAGAGTTCTCCTTTGGTTGCCTCCCAGAGTCTATAGCTGTACTTAGCAGAGGGGAGCAGGGAAGAAATGAGTATATACCATCTTGTCTGAACTACAAGTAGCTGCATATATTTACAGTGTAAAAACACAATATATATACTTAAAATGTCTTTTTTTTTTGGCTTCTTAGTTTTTATTTTTTTTCGGATGTACATCATATTTCAAATTCTGGATACATTACATCATGTTCACCACCCGAACACTAATTATAGTGCATCCCCTCACGTGTGACCCTAATCACCCCTTTTGCCCTCCCCTTCCCCCCTTCCCCTATGGTAACCACCAGTCCAATCTCCAATGCTATGTGTTTTTTTTTTTTGTCGTTTTTATCTTCTACTTATGAGTGAGATCATATGATATTTGACTTTCTCCCTCTGACTTATTTCACTCAGCATAATACCCTCAAGGTCCATCCATGTTGTCACAAATGGCCGGATTTCGTCATTTCTTATGGCTGAGTAGTAGTCCATCGTGTATAAATACCACATCTTCTTAATCCATTCGTCCCTTGATGGGCACCTAGGTTGCTTCCAAGTCTTGGCTATTGTGTATAATGCCGCAATGAACATAGGGGTGCAAGTATCTTTATGTCTTTGTGTTTTCAAGTTCTTTGGATAAATACCCAGCAGTGGAATAGCTGGATCATATGGGAGATCTATCCTTAATTTTCTGAGGATACTCCATACTGCTTTCCATAGTGGCTGCACCAGTTGGCACTGCCACCAGCAGTGAACAAGGGTTCCCTTCTCTCCACACCCTCTCCGACATTTGTTGTTTCCTGTCTTGTTAATTATAGCCATTCTGACCGGAGTGAGGTGATACCTCATTGTAGTTTTGATTTGCATGTCCCTGATAGCTAATGATGTTGAACATCTTTTCATATGCCTGTTGGCCATCTGTATTTCTTCTTAAAATATTTCTGAAGTTTAAATTACTATGTAAAAATCTTGAGTCTGTTAGCATATATAAATAGGTATGACTATTTTTACTAAATTCTTCAATAAAGAATTCAAATTGTGTTTTTATAAATGTTTGAACTAATTTAGCATCAGCCTCATCGAATAATAAAATATGCAAAGGTTAGGTACAAAATTATTAAGAGGAATTTTTTCTTCCACCCTTGAAGAAGTAACTCTTGTTCTGCTGGAAACAACTAAAATCCTGTAAATAATCTGTGAAACAACTAGAAAACTAGTTGGCTGTGTATGTGAAGGTAAAGATCCAGTAGGCTGGGCAAGGAACACATGCTGAGCAAAAAGCAATTCCTAGGAAGCTCTTTGCTGAATAATTCCCATGGCTCACCAGGAGCTGGGAAATCATTCTGGTTCTCACCAGGCAAAGCAGAGAGACCTCTGAATACACGAGCATTCAGTAGATACAACAAATGGATCATGCCTTTTGGTGGCTTTCTCTAGCCTTTGGTGGAAGAAAACCCGCTCTAGATTAACTCTGCAAAAGCTTAAATACAAGCCCTGAAAAAATTAAAGTGACCTACAAATAATTGTTTAGAGACAAAGTAAAAAAAAAACCCAAGCATTATAATAAAACCCAGCACTCAACAATATAATCACAAGGGCAGGCATGCAGCATATTCGTAGACTTACAAAAAAGCTATAAAATGTGATCCAAGCCACAAGAATAATCAGCCTATAGAAACAGCCTCATAACTAACAGAAAAGGAGCTTAAAACAGGTGTTAATCATTTAAAATATATTCACATTTGTAAGGGAAAACATGACAATAAACAGAGAGATTGAAGATATTAAAAAGACCGAGTGGAATTCCACAGATGAAAAATACAGTGGATGGGATTTCCACTGCAGAAAAGAGGTTCAGTGAACTTGAAGACAGCAATAGAAACTATCTAAAGCACAAAAACGAGAGGAGTCCAGGAGAGAAAACAGAGCCTAGGTGAACTGTAGGACAATATAATGTGGTTTAACAGACACGTAAATGGAGTCCCAGGGCAGGGATAGGGTGAGGGAAAAAAATATTTTAAGAACTAATGGCCAGGAGCCAGCCCAGTGGTATAGTGGTTAAGTTCACACACTGTGCTTCAGGGCCTCGGGGTTTGTGAGTTCAGATCCTGGACGTGGACCTACACACCGCTCATTGAGCCATGCTGTGGCAGCATCCCATGTACAAAATAGAGGAAGATTGGCACAGATGTTAGCACAGTGACAAACTTCCTCAAGCAAAAAGAGGAAGATTGGTAACAGATGTTAACTCAGGGCCAATCTTCCTCACCAAAAAAAAAAAAAAGGACCCAATGGCCAGAATTTTTCCAAATTTGATGAAAACTATACACTCATAGATCCAAATAGGTCAATGATACCCCCAGCAAGATAAACAGAAAGAAAACCTCACCAAGACACATCATGATCAAATTGCTGCGAGCCAGTCATACAGAATAAAATCTTAAAAGCAGTTAGAGAAAATAGACACAGAACAACAAAGATAATACAGATGTTATTCTTCAACAAGTAGAAGGCAATAATGCTGAAAGAAAAAATAGTTAACCAAGAATTCTCCACTCAGCAAAAATATCTTTAAAAAATCAAGGTGAAATACTTTTCACATAAACAAAATTTGAGAGAATTAATTGGAAACAGAGCTGTACTATATGCTATGTAAAGAAAGTTTTTCAAGAATATGATAAATGATACCAGATGGATACTTGATTCTATAGAAAGAATTATCAAATTCTGGAAATAGTAAATATGTAGGTTAACATAAATTTTTTAAAAAGTCTTTAAAAAATAGTTGACTATTTAAAGCAGAGATCAGCAAACTTTAGCTGCATGCCAAATCTGGCCTATAGCCTGTTTTTCTGTGGCCCATATTGTAAGAATAGTTTTTACAGTTTCAAAGATTTGTAAAACCAAAAAAATGAAGACTATGTAACAGAAACAATAGTTGGCCCACAAAGCCTAAAATATTTGCTATCTTGCCCTTTATAGAAAGTGTTTGCAAACCTCATTTTACAGTAAAAGTATCAACGCTGTAAATGGAATTTCTAACACCCACAAGTAAAATATGGAACTACAAAATTATTAATAGGTCAAGCTTGAGTTAATTTAAGGAAAGTAGCTGTCAGCAGTAGTATTTATTGCATTTTATACAAAATAAAGATGGTGCTTTGTTTTTGCAGTGGGTCTTCTCCTTGCTATATGTGGCACTTGCTCGATGGTCCTTAATGTTGCCAACCTTCTGATGTTTGTGCCCTTTTGTAATTCCCTCCCTCTTATTGTGGGTGGACTTATTGACTCTGTTCTAACACAAATACAATAGAAGTGATGGAATATCACTCCCAAGATTAGGTTACAAAAAGACTGTGGCTTCCATCTTGGGTGGTCTCTCTTGTCTTCTGTCCTCTGCCATCCCCTCCCCTCCCCTATCCCTCCCTCTGTTCTCTGCTTATCGCTCTCACTGGGGGAAGCAAGATGCCATATTGTGACCAGCCATTTGGAGAGGCCCACATGGCATGGTGATGACTGAGGCCCTTAGTTAACCACCTGCAGGGTATTTGAAACCTGTCAACAACCACGTGGGTGAGCTTGGAAGTGGATCTTTTAGCTCCAGTAGAATTTTGAGATGACACAATAGATAACTAATTCACTGAACCATCTTCTTCAGTGCTCAGCCCCAACTTCCCTTTTATATCATAGGCTGATGGGCTGGCTGAACATTTCTCTTTCTATCCATTTACCTGCCTGCCTAGCTTTCTGACACAACAACCTTCATAACTAGCCTACTGAGCAGACTTCATAATTGCTTGATTAATTAGGTGACCAAAAGCATATCTCTTTAAAATCTGTGTTTTTTTTCCCCCTGATCTCCAGTGACTGAACACATTAGATCTTCAGCTCCCTCCCTCAACTGATGGACCCTTACCCTCATTTTTCTCAGACCTTCCTTCCTCAGACTCCAAGATCCCAGTTTCCTTTCTTAGATGTTTTTTGGTATGGTTCCTAGAGTTAGGAGGGGACACTAGGTGATTTTGATGCCTAAAAATCAGCCTTGTTTCCAGAGTGTCAGCCCCTTCCCTCTGTGGCCTCAATCTTTTCATCTGTAAAATGGGGACAAATATCTCCATCAGTAAGAGTGGAGCTCGTTCTAGGAAGCACTTGCATTCCCCAGAAAGCTCAAGTCTTCAAAACAGAGGATCGGGGGATCAGAAGTAATAACTGCATACCTCCTACTGAAGTCACTGTTGCCATCATGCCCTCTGGGTCTTTGAGTAACATTCTGTGAAAATGAAAGGAACTTGGAGAAGATTAGTAGCCATGGCCAGTCTCCATGGGTGAGCGGGGCCCTCACAGCGTTCCCAGATTGACTGGCAATCCTGTGCCTGCACCATCTGTTGTACTGGGCAGGAGAAGAGATGTGGAATCCCTGTAGAGAATGCCTTTGAGGAGAATGAATGGGAAGTTGAGACTCAGTTATTGCTAGATGTGGTATACTAAGAAATACATTTGGTTTTTGTACCTGGTTCCTGGCACAGAGCTCCTAAAACCGCTGGAATTTCCCGAGTGATTGGAGTGTCTTTTGTTATTCATAACAGGTCTCTTTAGATCATAGCTGAGTTTATGCTAATGAGGTGACTTATGGGAAGGGCCCCCAGATAGCCTCAGGACAGGGCTGGTTACCAGAAAGACCAAGTGATTAGAGGATTGGAACTTTTAGCCCCACCTCTGACCTCTAGGAAAGAGAGGGGTCTGGAGATTAAACTCT
The DNA here is from genome assembly GCF_021613505.1 of Equus quagga. Classification (NCBI taxonomy): domain Eukaryota; kingdom Metazoa; phylum Chordata; class Mammalia; order Perissodactyla; family Equidae; genus Equus; species Equus quagga. Next base: position 114,959,138 of record NC_060268.1, read on the forward strand.
GTAAAAACTCTTGAACAATGAGATCTGAGATTCAGAGAACTTCCAGGGTGGTGCACACAGTGAGGTGCTGGGAGGGTGGTATGCCTGGAGAGGGCAGAGAAGGTCCACAGACTGCCCTCCCTCCGTATCTTGCTCTATGCATCTCTTCCAGCTGGCTGTTCCTGAGTTGTATCCTTTATACTAAACTGATAAATGTAAGTAAAGTGTTTTCCTGGTTCTAGAATCCATTCTGTTTCTGAACCAAAAGTGGGTTTACCTCCTGGTGAGTTAAAATCAGACCTGACTAGAAGTAGTTGTCACACAAAGCAGAACTTATTTGCAGCAAATAGGAGGCCACACGGAATCATTCCAAAAGTTGTGGCTGTCCCACAACAAAGGGAAGCAGGGCCTTTTATTTTGGATGGGGAATGAACATTCAAGAGGCAGAGGTGGGTATTCGCTTGCACAGGCTCAGTTGGAAAACGTGCTTCCACATACACTGCAGGTTAAGGTAATAAGGCCTAAGCTCCTCCTGGAGAGTTCTTAGCATTAAAAATAAGGCAGAGGTCATGGGTGTTGCTCTTGTGGTGAGGCTTAGTCTGGTTCAGGATGTTTAGAGTTTGCACCTCTTAAATAGTTAAACGCTTCCAGAACCTCCCTTGAGTTCCTTGGGGCAATTAGTCGGTGACAATTCTAGCAAATTATTGAACCTGAGGAGGGAGTTGTGGGAACTCGTTGACTTTGTAGCTAAATCAGAGAGAAGTGTGGGTAACCTGGGGACCTAGTATTTGTGACTGGTATCTGAAGTGAAGCGGGACCGAGCCCTTAAACCTGTGGAGTCTGACACTGATTCCCAGTGGTTAGTGTCAGAATTGAATTGCATTATCAGACACCCAGTCAGAGAACTGGAAAACACCCTAGAATGGACGACCGTAAGCAGGCACTTTACCTCCCTGCTTTGTATAGATGGTACAGTCATACTTAAAATACGTACTTATTGAGCACCAGCTGTGGTCCTGACCCCAGCTCAGGCATCCTCAAATTCAAATCTTCTTGAAGCCAAATGTGGTGAGTATTGGATGGATCCCTGTGATAAAGATGAAGAGGAAGGAGTCTTATAATCTCCAATTATGGTTGTGGATTTGCCATTTTCTCACTTTACTTTTGTCAATTTGGACATCTATATATATATA